>NC_142800.1:18584593-18729710 GCF_049724085.1 Artemia sp. Qi Xiang Cuo
CTAAACGAGGGTGTCTATACATTAAAATAAGTGAATTCTTTTCTGCTATAGGAGGCAGTTCAATAGACTTTGGATGCCTATTCTAAATCTGTTTCAATATTTTCATCCGTCAATCTTTAGCCTGATCTGGTATGTCAATCTGACCTAATCTAATCTGTTTTAATCTTTTTATCCGCCCTAGTGTTGACCTACTGGGTAAAATTTAAATTCGAATCTTTTTAGCATTACGACTTTTCTTACATGCCCTTGAACCGCAGGTCCTTTAAATATATGTGAATCAAAATTTCCAGCTTTATTTTCCTTAGGGGAATATGAAAAATAGTAACAAAAAAAAAAGAAAAAAAAACGCCACTGGCTACACCCGTGTCTGGAAAGACCACTAAACACGATTCCAAAACACTGATTTCGACTCAAAGTACATCCTATCGCTTCAGACCATAGCATTAAATTTGACTTTATAAGATCATAGTTGATAGCTTTATCTTAGACATAGTTGATAACAATAGTTTGAGAACACTACAGATAATCCCAAAAGATTAACTTCGACACATAATCTAACTTAGTATTACCTTTGATTTTACAAGATCAACAGGTTTATCTTAAAATTTGGTGTGAACAATAGCTACTGACTTGGTGTTCGTCAATCACTGCACCTCTAACTGAAAAAAAATAAGAAAGCAGATAAAACACTTATAAACCCATACGCATACCAAACGTCCTCCTTTCCTTTGAACATATGTCCTCCATTGAGATATTTTTTAAAATTTGGTTAGTTTTCTACATGACATCAGGCTCGTACCCCCTTGTGCAGATCAGGTTAATATCAGATCAGGTAACAAAAAGATAGAACACTTATCTTGACACTTATAAAAAAGGTACAAGCTCATTTTATACGGACCTACGTGTAAAATGAATTTTTTGTTACATTTACCCCTTTTGTCATAATTATTTTCAAATAAACTATTTCAGAAAAATGTGCTTTATAGACAAATAAGAAAGGACTCACCCCTATGGCCCCAAGAGAATGTTTTACAGCTTTGTATTCACTGAATGTGGCAAATTCAACTCTTTTTTCATTCTTCTTCAAGAAATCTTCTAAGGAATTGACTTGGGCAGTCAGACTAACAATCTTTGCATTTGCTTCCTCAAGCTGAAAAGATATATATAGTATATAGAAAATAGAGATTTAATAAATAAAAATCGAAATAAAGAAATAATGAACTGAAGAACAGAGATGGGGAGAAAGGAGATGGAAGAGAAAGTGGAAGAAGGAGGAAAGAAAAAGACAATTTGGAACAGCTATCATGAGAGCCACGCTGACGCAACGAGATAATACATAAAATTAATAAGAGAAAATAATAAATGGAAAATTTCAGTCGCCTAAATGACTCCGATGTAATCATAGGCAGCGCGCTAACGCTGCCTAAGTAAAGAACGGTGTGGGCACAATGTGTTTTTTTTTTTTTTTTTTCCATACCCGGGCACTTCGTATCAAAGGAGTTGTCGTAGAAACTTCGAAAAGGGCTCGTTCGATTGGAAATTGGAGTGGCTAGTGCCCTTTTTAATAGTCGAAAGTGATTGGAGGGTAACTAGGCCCCCCCCCCCCGCGCTCATCATTCCCTCAAACACATCCAATCAAAATTTTTAGATAGCCATTTTGTTCAGCGTAGTTGATTTCCAGACAGAAAATATCTTTTTGAGGACGACACTCCCCCACAACCCTCGGGGCAAGGGTTTTAAGTTATGCCATGAGGCCATATAAGTTCAATGTTGACAAAATGTACATTTTATTATATTTTTTTTCTTTGAAGCAGGGCACTTCATATAGAAGGGGTCGTCGTAGAGACTTAAAAAGGTGTTAATTCGATTGGAAATTGAGAGTTCTAGTGCCCTTTTCAATAGTCGAAAGTGATTGGAGGGCGACTAGCCTCCCCCCCCCCCCTCACGCCAATCATTCCCTCAAACACATCCGATCGAAATTTTGAGATAGCCATTTTGTTCAGCGTAGTTGATTTCCAGATAGAAAATGTGTTTTTGAAGAGGACACTCCCCCACAACCCTCAAAAAACCTATTTTTTGGAGGGCAACTAGCCTCCCCCCCCCCTCACGCCAATCATTCCCCCAAACACATCCAATCGAAATTTTGAGATAGCCATTTTGTTTAGCGTAGTTGAGTTCCAGATAGAAAATGTATTTTTGAAGAGGACACTCCCCCACAACCCTCAAAAAACCTATTTTTTGGAAGGCAACTAGCCCCCCCCCCCCCTCACGCCAATCATTCCCCCAAACACATCCAATCAAAATTTTGAGATAGCCATTTTGTTCAGCGTAGTTGATTTCCAGATTGAAAATGTATTTTTGAAGAGGACACTACCCCACAACCCTCAGGGCAAAGGTTTTAAGTTATGCCCTGGGGGCATATAAGGTTTTTATAAAAGGCGTTGTCGTGGAAACTTCAAAAAAGGCTCATTCGACTGGAATTTGAACGTACTAGTGCCCTTTTTAATTGTGAAAAGTGATTGGAGGGCAACTCGCCCCCCCCCCCACGCCCTTCATTCCCTCAAACACATCCAATCAAAAATTTGAGATAGCCATTTTGTTCAGCGTAGTTGATTTCCAGACACAAAATATCTTTTTGAGGACGACACTCCCCCACAACCCTCGGGGCAAGGGTTTTAAGTTATGCCATGAGGGCATAAAAGTTCAATGTTGACACAATGTACAGTTTATTTATTTGTTTTTTTTTCGTTAAAGCAGGGCACTTCATATAGAAGGGGTCGTCGTAGAGACTTAAAAAGGGGTTAATTCGATTGGAAATCGAGAGTTCTAGTGCCCTTTTTAATAGTCGAAAGTGATTGAAGGGCAACTAGCCCCCCCCCCTCACGCCAATCATTCCCCCAAACACATCCAATCGAAATTTTGAGATAGCCATTTTGTTCAACGTAGTTGATTTCCAGATAGAAAATTTATTTTTGAACAGGACACTCCCCCACAACCCTCACGGCAAAGGTTTTAAGTTATGCCCTGGGGGCATATAAGGTTTTTATAGAAGGCGTTATCGTAGAAAATTCAAAAATGGCTCATTCTATTGGGAATTCAGAGGGCTAGTGACCTTTTTAATATTCAAAAGTGATTGGAGGGCAAATAGCCACCCCCTCACGCCCATCATTCCCCCAAACACCTCCAATCCAAATTTTGAGATAGTCATGTTGTTCAGCGTAGTTGATTTCCAGATAGAAAATATCTTTTTGAGGACGACCCTCCCCCACAACCCTCGGGGCAAGGGTTTTAAGTTATGCCCTGACGGCATATAAGATCAATAATGACACAATGTACAGTTTATTATTTTTATTTTATTTTTAAAGCAGGGCACTTCATATAGAAGGGGTCGTCGTAGAGACTTCAAAAGGGGTTCATTCGCTTGGAAATTGAGAGTTCTAGTGCCCTTTTTAATAGTCGAAAGTGATTGTAGGGCAATTAGCACCCCCCCCCCCACGCCCATCATTCCCCCAAACTCATCCAATCAAAATTTTGATATAGCAAATTTGTTCAGCGTAGTTGATTTCCAGATAGAAAATATGTTTTTGAGGAAGAAACTCCCCCACAACCCTCAGAGCAAGGGTTTTAAGTTATGCCCTGGGGGCATATAATGTTTTTATTGAAGGCGTTGTCTTAGAAACTTTAAAACAGACTCAATGGATTGGAAATTCAAAGGGCTAGTGCCCTTTTTAATAGTCGAGTGATTGGAGGGAAACTAGACCCCCCCCCACACCCATCATTCCCCCATACACATACAATCAAAATTTTTAGAAAGCCATTTTGTTCAGCGTAGTTAATTTCAAGACAGAAAATGTGTTTTTGAGGAGGAGACTCACCCACAACCCTTAAGGCAAGGGTTTTAAGTTATGGCCTGGGGGCATATAAGGTTTTTATAGAGGACGTTGTCGTAGAAACTTCAAAAACGGCTCATTCGATTGGAACTTAAAAGGGCTAGTGCCCTTTTTAATAGTCGAAAGTGATTGGAGGGCAACTCGCCCCCCCCCCCACGCCAATCTTTCCCCCAATCACATCCAATCACAACTGTGAGATAGTCATTTTGTTCAACGTAGTTGATTTCCAGATAGAAAATAGGTTTTTGAGGAGGACACTCTCCCACAACCCTCAGAGCAAGGGTTTTAAGTTATACCCTGGGCGTATATAAGGCTTTTATAAAAGGAGTTGTCGTAGAAACTTCAAAAAAGGCTCATTCAATTTGAAATTCAAAGAGCTAGTACCCTTTTTAATTGTCGAAGGTGATTGGAGGGCAAGTAGCCCCCCCCCCCCTGCCCACCAATCCCCCAAACACATACAATCAAAACTTTGAGATAGGCATTTTGTCAGCGTAGATGATCTTCAGATAGAAAATATCTTTTTGAGGAGGACACTCCCCCAAAACCCTCAGGGCAAGGGTTTTAAGTTATGCCCTGGGGGCATATAAGGTTTTTATAGAAGGCGTTGTCGTAGAAACTTCAAAACAGGCTCATTCGATTGGAAATTCAAAGGGTTAGTGCCATTTTTAATAGTCGAAAGTGATTGGAGGGCAACTAGCCCCCCCCCCCCTCCCCATGCCCATCATTCCCCCAAACAAATCCAATCAAAATTTTGAGATAGGCATTTATCAGCGTAGTTGATTTCCAGATAGAAAATATCTTTTTGAGGAGGACACTCCCCCACAACCCTCCGGGCAAGGGTTTTAAGTTATGCCCTGGTGACATATTAGGTTTTTATAGAAGGCGCTGTCGTAGAAACTTCAAAACAGGCTCATCCGATTGGAAGTTCAAACGGCTAGTGTCCTTTTTAATAGTTGAAAGTGATTGGAGGACAACTAGCCCCCCCCCGACGCCCATCATTCCCCCAAACAAATCCAATCAAAATTTTGAGAGAGCCATTTTGTTTAGCGTAGGCTAGTTGATTTCCAGATAAAAGGTCAACTAGAGGAGGTATGAAACTCCTACCTCTACTTTACCTCTACTACCTCTACTACCTACCTCTACTTTCTACTAGGAGGTAGAAAGCGGGATCGAACCACGCTATTCCTACAGTCTACTGTTTGAAATACTGTCCGTTAGCCGGGTACCCAGAACAATCCGTAAGCAATTTCTCTGGGAAACATCTAGCAAATCTTCATCCATTTTACGGACCACCCATGCTTCAGAGCCATATTTGACCACTGTCATCACTCTAATATTCTAATCTTGTTTTGTAGACTTATCTTCCTATTCGTCCAAACTGTTTTTTTTTTACTGTGAAAAAACACACTGAGCCTTGGCTATTCTCTTTTAACATCGTCACTGCTCCTACCATCTTTACTAATAATACTACCAATGTAAGTGAAGCTGCCCACCTGATCAATCTTTTCATTACCTAACGTCACCTTTTCATATTCACTGATTCCTAGCCTTTGCGATTTAGTTTTCTTCACTTTAATTTTCAAGCCTATTCTAGCCCCCTGAACTCTCAAGACATCTAAAAGTTCATTCATTTTGCTCACACTTTCATCTAGGGTGCTTAAATCATCAGCATAATCCATGTCAAATCCATAATTCAAAGTCCATGAAAGTTTTCCCCTCCGTTTGATTCCGTTGTCTCCCATTGCCTATCATGTGCTCCTTAAGACAAAGTCCATCAAAATGATCCATACAAATGGGGCTAGAATACAAACCAGCTTATCTCCTGATTTAATTCAAAACCAGCTACTAACCTCAGTTCCTAACTTAACCGCAGCAGTGTTATTCTCGTACATAGAAGTCACTTTAATGTATTTGTCTGGTATACCATACAAGGATAAGACCTTCGCTAAAGCTCTTCTATCAACAGAATCAAACGCTTGCTCATAATCTATAAACTGAGGACCAAAGGTGTTTAATAACTCAGGCACTTCTCAGTTGTTAACTTAAAAGTGAAAATAATTTGGTCGACACATCCTCTACCCTTTCTAAAATCGTACTGTTCTTCCTTTATACCTTTGTCTACAACATCTCTCAGCCTAAAAAGTATCATATTACTCAGTAATTTTCTACCTACAGAGACCAGGCTAACGCCTCGATAAATACCACACTCACTCTGATCACCTTCCTTATACAGTGGTTTGGGTTTTCCTACAATCTCTAGCATTCCTACATTACTGGTTTTATTATAGTGTGTGAACGACCCAGGAAATCAGTCGGGGGGGGGGGGGGGGGTAGTGTTCAATTTTTTTTGTTAATTGTTTGTGCAACTGCACATAATACTGTGGTTAATAAAATAGTTGTGATTTTAATGCAAATGTTTTTAACATTTCTGTTTCTCAGGGGTTTTATTATAATACTCATAAAAATTCAAAAGCTAATCAAGAACCTTTTTATTAACATCTTTTAAAAAAACCTGAGATTTTTTATCAATTTAGCTTTTGAACGAACAAATTACATATCACCGCAAAGGGACATGAGGCTTCAGAAATAAGTGGATGAGATAAGGTATAAAAAAGGCTGATAGTCTCTGCCCTGTATCTTTGCAAGAAAAGTTCCGCAATTCTAGAAATTAAAACATTCAGTTTTCGTGAACAAACGAAAAAATTAACTAAGTCAGCGTATGACAGACGCCCAAGTTTGGCAAATACGTACGTTTTTAGCTAGCAAACGCTATGTAAACCAAGTCTTAAGAAGAAAATTATTGTTTAAGGTTTTCAGGTGGTTCGGTGAGCAAAACCACCCAGGCATAAAAATAACAGTTTATGATCTTAAATTTTTATAGTTTGATTTATTCTTTAAAATAAAACTAACAATTTGGAAATATAATAACCGAAATTTAGTATGATCTTGGGAGTTAATAACTGAGATATAATAACTTTAAGGTTAAAGAAGCAGAAAGTAGCACCCAAAAAGTAATTTGTTTTTGCGTCAGAGTTTGACAAATAGAGCTTAGAAAAGATCTATTTTTCAAAATTTTTAGCTCCATTTTATTAGTTCCAAAATTAGTAGCATCAAACGCTCCATTATTACGTTTCAAAATGAAAAATGACACTGAATGTAATTTTGTCACAAATAGAAAAGCTTATATTTAGCTCACACATATGCAAAATATTCTATCTCGGAATATGGAAAAAATAGTAACCAATTAGAAGTGATTTTCCAATTAGAAGAAATAGAAGAAAACTAAGAAGAAGATAATAGAAGAAGAAATGTAGAAGAAAAAGAAGAAAAAATAAAAATAGAAGAAAACCAATTAGAAGAAATAGTAACCATGAGAAATGCTTAATGTTCATGCAAACTGAAAGCTCCATAATACCAGCGGCAACAGTCTTGACAGCAAATGGCGAAGTTTTTAAATGTCATAATGTCGTCAAATGTCATAAATGTCTATGCCATAATATCGTCTAATATATCAAAATCTACTTTTATTTTTATAACACGGTTGTTGTTTGTCATTACAGCATGATTTTTTGGGTAATTGTGATGTTTATATTATAACAAAAATATATAATTTTTTTCTAACCTCTTTTTGAGATTCTTCCAGTTTTTCCATTAGCTCATCCTTAACATGATCGGCGTTCCTTGCTGTTTCCAGCTCCTGAAGTTTGAGGCGCAACTGATCAGCCTCTCTTAAAAGAATGTCTTTTTCAGAGCTGGATTCTTTAATCACGCGCCTTAAATTTTCCGTTTCTTTAATAGCACTATCTAACTTCTCAGACAAATGATTTGAGTGGTCTGTCAACCGGGCGTTTTCTTGGCGAACCCACTCCACATCAAAGCTTGGCTGGGACACTGGTGCTCTCGATTCCAGGTCTTTTACAACAACTTTCATACTCTGCAGCTCTGCAAGGAGCTCCTTATTCTCTTTTAGTTGTTGCCCCTGTCTATTCTCTAATGAAATAAGTTTTTCTTGTAGGCCAGTGAGCTTGTATTCGGCTTCAGCAAGCTGTGTACTAATCACCATCTTCTCCTTCAATACGGTTTGGTGCTCGTTCATGATACTAGCGTAACCAGCTTTAGAGTCTTCTAAATTTTTATTGAGGGTTGCAATTGAATTCGCGTGCTCGGCCTTTTCCAGGATAAGCACATTAATCTCCGATTTAAGCTTTTCAACTCCCTGAAAATTTATATACATAATTAGTAAAAATTAAAGTCAATATCGATTTTCAATCTGCATGCTCGAATTTTTCCTATTGAATCTGCATGCTTGGCTTTTTCCAGGTTAAGTGCTTTTAACTCCGATCTAAGCTATTCAACTCCCTGAAAGTTTATATACAAAAATAATATAGATTTAAAATTAAAGCCAATGTAGCCATCGATTTTGAATTTGCATGCTCGTCTCTTTCCTGGTTAAGCAATTATAACTCCCATTTAAGCTTTTCAGCTCCCAGAAAGTCTATATATATATATATATATATATATATATATATATATATATATATATATATATATATATATATATATATATATATATATATATATATATATATATATATATATATATATATATATATATATATATATATATATATATATATATATATATATATATATATATATATATATATATATATATATATATATATATATATATATATATATATATATATATATATATATATATATATATATATATATATATATATATATATATATATATATATATATATATATATATATATATATATATATAGATAGATAGATAGATAGATAGATATATATATATATATATATATAAAAAAAAAAAAAAAGAAAAAAAAAAAAAAAAAAAAAAAAATATATATATATATATATATATATATATATATATATATATATATATATATATATATATATATATATATATATATATATATATATATATATATATATATATATATATATATATATATATATATATATATATATATATATATATATATATATATATATATATATATATATATATATATATATATATATATATATATATATATATATATATATATATATATCCGATTTAAGCTTTTCAAATCCCTGAAAGTCCATACAAATAATTAATACAGATTAAAACCAATATGATTTTGCATCTGTATGCTCGGCTTTTTCCTGGTTAATTGCATTTGACTCCGATTTAAGCTTTTCAACTCCCCTAAAATTAAAAAAAAAAAAAAAGATTACAAATTAAAGCCAATGTAGCCAATAGATTTTGAATTTGTATAATTGGCTATTTCCTGGATAAGCAAATTTAACTCCGATTTAAGCTTTTCAACTCCCTGAAAATCTATATACATAATTAATAAAAATTAAAGCCAATATCGGTTTTTACGTCTGCATGCTCGGCTTTTTCCTGGTTAAGCACACTTAATTTCGATCTAAGCTTTTCAACTCCCTTAGAATTTTATACAAAAAAAAGATTGAAAAATTAAAGCCAATATAGCCAATCGGTTTTGAATTTGCATAATTGGCTTTTTGCTGGGTAAGTACATTTAATTTCGATTTAAGCTTCTCAACTTCTTGAAAGTTTGTATTGAACATAAACAAAGATTAAAAATTAAAGCCAATATAGCGAATCAGTGATATAGCCAGTCAATTTAGATTTTGCATGCTCAGCTCTTTCTTGGTTAAGTGCTATTAACTCCGATTTAAGCTTTTCAACTGCTTGAAAGTTTATAAAGGACATTAATAAAGATTAAAAGGACTGGACATTGATTTATCACTGATTTTGTCAAGTTGCTTACCTATTTCAAGTGGCTTACCTATTACCTATTTCACCTATTTTTATTGGAACAATATATAGTTTATTCTTATATCAAATAATCTTAATTCAAGTTTTTGTTCAACAGGCAATTGCGAAGACCATACTGTCATTACAGCAAACTGTCTTTTTCAACAGATTAGAGTACAATCAAAAGAAAAATAAAACAAAGCATTATAAATGGGTCACTGTTATAAAAGGGTCAACTCCCTCTTAGATTCAGAACCTTAGGCTAGCTTGATATGCATTTAATTCAACATATTCATTTCGATATGCAGAAGAACAGGAATAAAAGAAAACCTTGTTCATCTAAATATCTATTTAGCAAAATTACAGGATACTTTGACGTATTAGGGCGAAACTGAACCATTTCCATATTAAATATTAATCTGTTGATTCCCAAGGATAACTGCGCCTTCAAAAGAAAGCTGGATCTTCTTAAGCTGTTCGGTGTCACAAGTTTTTGGCTTATTTGTTGCTGCATTTCAATTCTGTTTTTTTAATTTAACCTGCCCTTTCAAAGAAAAGCTGGATCTTCTTAAGCTGTTCGGTGTCATAAGTTTTTGGCTTATCTGTTGCTGAATTTCAATTCCGTTTTTTAATTTAAACTGCCCCTTCAAAGGAAAGCTGGATCTTCTTAAGCTATTCGGTGTCACAAGTTTTTGGCTTATTTTTTGCTGCATTTCAATTCTGTTTTTTAATTTAACCTGTCCCGTCAAAGGAAAGCAGGATCTTCTTAAGCTGTTCGGTGTCACAAGTTTTTGGCTTATTTGTTGCTGCATTTCAATTCTGTTTTTTTAATTTAATCTGCCCCTTCAAAGAAAAGCTGGATCTTCTTAAGCTGTTCGGTGTCACAAGTTTTTGGCTTATTTGTTGCTGAATTTCAATTCTGTTTTTTAATTTAAACTGCCCCTTCAAAGGAAAGCTGGATCTTCTTAAGCTATTCGGTGTCACAAGTTTTTGGCTTATTTGTTGCTGCATTTCAATTCTGTTTTTTAGTTTAACCTGACCCTTCAAAGGAAAGATAGATCTTCTTAAGCTGTTCGGTGTCACAAGTTTTTGGCTCATTTGTTGTTGCATTTCAATTCTGTTTTTTTAATTTAAACTGCCCCTTCAAAGGAAAGCTGGATCTTCTTAAGCTGTTCGGTGTCACAAGTTTATGGCTTATTTGTTACTGCATTTCAATTCTGTTTTTTAATTTAACCTGCCCCTTCAAGGGAAAGATAGATCTTCTTAAGCTGTTCGGTGTCACAAGTTTTTGGCTCATTTGTTGCTGCATTTCAATTCTGTTTTTTTAATTTAAACTGCCCCTTCAAAGGAAAGCTGGATCTTCTTAAGCTGTTCGGTGTCACAAGTTTTTGGCTTATTTGTTGCTGCATTTCAATTCTGTTTTTTAATTTAAACTGCCCCTTCAAAGGAAAGCTGGATCTTCTTAAGCTGTTCGGTGTCACAAGGTTTTGGCTGATTTGTTGCTGCATTTCAATTCTGTTTTTTAATTTAACCTGCCCCTTCAAAGGGAAGCTAGATCTTCTTAAGCTGTTCGGTGTCACAAGTTTTGGGCTTATTTGTTGCTGCATTTCAATTCTGTTTTTTAATTTAACCTGCCCCTTCAAAGGAAAGCTGGATCTTCTTAAGCTATTCGGTGTCACTAGTTTTTGGCTTATTTTTTGCTGCATTTCAATTCTGTTTTTTAATTTAACCTGTCCCGTCAAAGGAAAGCAGGATCTTCTTAAGCTGTTCGGTGTCACAAGTTTTTGGCTTATTTGTTGCTGCATTTCAATTCTGTTTTTTAATTTAAACTGTCCCTGCAAAGGAAAGCTGGATCTTCTTAAGCTGTTCGGTGTCACAATTTTTTGGCTTATTTGTTGCTGCATTTCAATTCTGTTTTTTAATTTAAACTGCCCCTTCAAAGGAAAGCTGGATCTTCGCTGTTCGGTGTCACAAGTTTTTGGCTTATTTGTTGCTGCATTTCAATTTTGTTTTTTAATATAAACTGCCCCTTCAAAGGAAAGCTGGATCTTCTTAAGCTGTTCGGTTGCACAAGTTTTTGGCTTATTTGTTGTTACATTTCAATTCTGTTTTTTAATTTAAACTGCCCCTTCAAAGGAATCTGGATCTTCTTAAGCTGTTCGGTGTCACAAGTTTTTGGCTTATTTGTTGCAGCATTTCAATTCTGTTTTTTAATTTAAACTGCCCCTTCAAAGGAAAGCTGGATCTTCTTAAGCTGTTCGGTGTCACAAGTTTTTGTCTTATTTGTTGCTGCATTTCAATTCTGTTTTTTTAATTTAAACTGCCCCTTCAAAGGAAAGCTGAATCTTCTTAAGCTGTTCGGTGTCAAAAGTTTTTGGCTCATTTGTTGCTGCATTTCAATTCTGTTTTTTATTTAACCTGCCCCTTCAAAGAAAAGCTGGATCTTCTTAAGCTGTTCGGTGTCACAAGTTTTCGGCTTATTTGTTGCTGAATTTCAATTCTGTTTTTTAATTTAAACTGCCCCTTCAAAGGAAAGCTGGATCTTCTTAAGCTACTCGGTGTCACAAGTTTTTGGCTTATTTTTGCTGCATTTCAATTCTGTTTTTTAATTTAACCTGTCCCTTCAAAGGAAAGCTGGATCTTCTTAAGCTGTTCGGTGTCACAAGTTTTTGGCTTATTTGTTGCTGCATTTAAATTCTGTTTTTTAATTTAACCTGCCCCTTCAAAGAAAAGCTGGATCTTCTTAAGCTGTTCCGTGTCACAAGTTTTTGGCTTATTTGTTGCTGAATTTCAATTCTGTTTTTTAATTTAAACTGCCCCTAAAAAGGAAAGCTGGATCTTCTTAAGCTATTCGGTGTCACAAATTTTTGGCTTAGTTTTTAATGGATTTCAATTCTTTTTTTTAATTTAACCTGCCCCTTCAAAGGAAAGCTGCATCTTCTTAAGCTGTTCGGTGTCACAAGTTTTTGGCTTATTTGTTGCTGCGTTTCAATTCTGTTTTTTAATTTAAACTGTCCCTGCAAAGGAAAGCTGGATCTTCTTAAGCTGTTCGGTGTCACAAATTTTTGGCTTATTTGTTGCTGCATTTAAATTTTGTTTTTTAATACAAACTGCCCCTTCAAAGGAAAGCTGGATCTTCTTAAGCTGTTCGGTGTCACAAGTTTTTGGCTTATTTGTTGTTGCATTTCAATTCTGTTTTTTAATTTAAACTGCCCCTTCAACGGAAAGCTGGATCTTCTTAAGCTGTTCGGTGTCACAAGTTTTTGGCTTATTTGTTGCTGCATTTCAATTCTGTTTTTTAATTTAAACTGCCCCTTCAAAGGAAAGCTGGATCTTCGCTGTTCGGTGTCACAAGTTTTTGGCTTATTTGTTGCTGCATTTCAATTCTGTTTTTTAATTTAACCTGCCCCTTCAAAGGAAAGCTGGATCTTCTTAAGCTGTTCGGTGTCGCAAGTTTATGGCTTATTTGTTGCTGCATTTCAATTCTGTTTTTTAATTTAACCTGCCCCTTCAAAGGAAAGCTAGATCTTCTTAAGCTGTTCGGTGTCACAAGTTTTTGGCTTATTTGTTGCTGCATTTCAATTCTGTTTTTTAATTTAACCTGCCCCTTCAAAGGAAAGCTGGATCTTCTTAAGCTGTTCGGTGTCACAAGTTTTTGACTTATTTGTTGCTGCATTTCAATTCTGTTTTTTAATTTAAACAGCCCCTTCAAAGGAAAGCTGGATCTTCTTAAGCTGTTTGGTGTCACAAGTTTTTGGCTTATTTGTTGCTTCATTTCAATTCTGTTTTTTAATTTAAACTGCCCCTTCAAAGGAAAGCTGGATCTTCTTAAGCTGTTGGGTGTCACAAGTTTTTGGCTTATTTGTTGCTGCATTTCAATTCTGTTTTTTAATTTAACCCGCCCCTTCAAAGGAAAGCTAGATCTTCTTAAGCTGTTCGGTGTCACAAGTTTTTGGCTTATTTGTTTCTGCATTTCAATTCTGTTTTTTAATTTAAACTGCCCCTTCAAAGAAAAGCTGGATCTTCATAAGCTGTTCGGTGTCACAAGTTTTTGGCGTATTTGTTGGTGCATTTCAATTCTGTTTTTTAATTTAAACTGCCCCTTCAAAGGAAAGCCGGATCTTCTTAAGCTGTTCGGTGTCACAAGTTTTTGGCTTATTTGTTGCTGCATTTCAATTCTGTTTTTTAATTTAACCTGCCCCTTGAAAGGAAAGATAGATCTTCTTAAGCTGTTCGGTGTCACAAGTTTTTTGCTTATTTGTTGCTGCATTTCAATTCTGTTTTTTAATTTAACCTGCCCCTTCAAAGGAAAGCTGGATCTTCTTAAGCTGTTCGGTGTCACAAGTTTTTGGCTTATTTGTTGCTGCTTTTCAATTCTGTTTTTTAATTTAAACTGCCCCTTCAAAGTAAAGCTGGATCTTCATAAGCTGTTCGGTGTCACAAGTTTTTGGCGTATTTGTTGGTGCATTTCAATTCTGTTTTTTAATTTAAACTGCCCCTTCAAAGGAAAGCCGGATCTTCTTAAGCTGTTCGGTGTCACAAGTTTTTGGCTTATTTGTTGCTGCATTTCAATTCTGTTTTTTAATTTAACCTGCCCCTTCAAAGGAAAGCTAGATCTTCTTAAGCTGTTCGGCGTCACAAGTTTTTGGCTTATTTGTTGCTGCATTTCAATTCTGTTTTTTAATTTAACCTGCCCCTTCAAAGGAAAGCTGGATCTTCTCAAGATGTTCAGTGTCACAAGTTTTTGGCTTATTTGTTGCTGCTTTTCAATTCTGTTTTTTAATTTAACCTGCCCCTTCAAAGGAAAGCTGGATCTTCTTAAGCGGTTCGGTGTCACAAGTTTTGGGCTTATTTGTTGCTACATTTCAATTCTTTTTTTTAATTTAACCTGCCCCTTCAAAGGAAAGCCGGATCTTCTTAAGCTGTTCGGTGTCACAAATTTTTGGCTTATTAGTAGCTGCATTTCAATTTTGTTTTTTAATTTAAACTGTCCCTTCAAAGGAAAGCCGGATCTTCTTAAGCTGTTCGGTGTCACAAGTTTCTGGCTTATTTGTTGCTGCATTTCAATTCTGTTTTTTAATTTAACCTGCCCCTTCAAAGGAAAGATTGATCTTCTTAAGCTGTTCGGTGTCACAAGTTTTTGGCTTATTTGTTGCTGCATTTCAATTCTGTTTTTTAATTTAACCTGCCCCTTCAAAGGAAAGCAGGATCTTCTTAAGCTGTTCGGTGTCACAAGTTTTTGGCTTATTTGTTGCTGCTTTTCAATTCTGTTTTTTAATTTAAACTGCCCCTTCAAAGAAAAGCTTGATCTTCATAAGCTGTTCGGTGTCACAAGTTTTTGGCGTATTTGTTGGTGCATTTCAATTCTGTTTTTTAATTTAAACTGCCCCTTCAAAGGAAAGCCGGATCTTCTTAAGCTGTTCGGTGTCACAAGTTTTTGGCTTATTTGTTGCTGCATTTCAATTCTGTTTTTTAATTTAACCTGCCCCTACAAAGGAAAGCTCGATCTTCTTAAGCTGTTCGGCGTCACAAGTTTTTGGCTTATTTGTTGCTGCATTTCAATTCTGTTTTTTAATTTAACCTGCCCCTTCAAAGGAAAGCTGGATCTTCTCAAGCTGTTCGGTGTCACAAGTTTTTGGCTTATTTGTTGCTGCTTTTCAATTCTGTTTTTTAATTTAACCTGCCCCTTCAAAGGAAAGCTGGATCTTCTTAAGCGGTTCGGTGTCACAAGTTTTGGGCTTATTTGTTGCTACATTTCAATTCTGTTTTTTAATTTAACCTGCCCCTTCAAAGGAAAGCCGGATCTTCTTAAGCTGTTCGGTGTCACAAATTTTTGGCTTATTAGTAGCTGCATTTCAATTTTGTTTTTTAATTTAAACTGTCCCTTCAAAGGAAAGCCGGATCTTCTTAAGCTGTTCGGTGTCACAAGTTTTTGGCTTATTTGTTGCTGCATTTCAATTCTGTTTTTTAATTTAAACTGCCCCTTCAAAGGAAAGCTGGATCTTCGCTGTTAGGTGTCACAAGTTTTTGGCTTATTTGTTGCTGCATTTCAATTCTGTTTTTTAATTTAAACTGCCCCTTCAAAGGAAAGCTGGATCTTCTTAAGCTGTTCGGTGTCACAAGTTTTTGGCTTATTTGTTGCTGCATTTCAATTCTGTTTTTTAATTTAACCTGCCCCTTCAAAGGAAAGCTGGATCTTCTTAAACTGTTCGGTGTCACAAGTTTATGGCTTATTTGTTGCTGCATTTTAATTCTGTTTTTTAATTTAACCTGCCCCTTCAAAGAAAAGCTAGATCTTCTTAAGCTGTTCGGTGTCACAAGTTTTTGGCTTATTTGTTGCTGCATTTCAATTCTGTTTTTTTAATTTAACCTGCCCCTTCAAAGGAAAGTTGGATCCTCTTAAGCTGTTCAGTGTCACAAGTCTTTGGCTTATTTGTTGCTGCATTTCAATTCTGTTTTTTAATTTAAACTGCCCCTTCAAAGGAAAGCTGGATCTTCTTAAGCTTTTCGGTGTCACAAGTTTTTGGCTTATTTGTTGCTGCATTTCAATTCTGTTTTTTAATTTAAACTGCCCCTTCAAAGGAAAGCTGGATCTTCTTAAGCTGTTCGGTGTCACAAGTTTCTGGCTTATTTGTTGCTGCATTTCAATTCTGTTTTTTAATTTAACCTGCCCCTTCAAAGGAAAGATAGATCTTCTTAAGCTGTTCGGTGTCACAAGTTTTTGGCTTATTTGTTGCTGCATTTCAATTCTGTTTTTTAATTTAACCTGCCCCTTCAAAGGAAAGCTGGATCTTCTTAAGATGTTCAGTGTCACAAGTTTTTGGCTTATTTGTTGCTGCTTTTCAATTCTGTTTTTTAATTTAACCTATCCCTTCAAAGGAAAGCTGGATCTTCTTAAGCTTTTCTGTGACACAAGTTTTTGGCTTATTTGTTGCTGCATTTCAATTCTGTTTTTTAATTTAAACTGCCCCTTCAAAGGAAAGCTGGATCTTCTTAAGCTGTTCAGTGTCACAAGTTTTTGGCTTATTTGTTGCTGCATTTCAATTCTGTTTTTTAATTTAAACTGCCCCTTCAAAGGAAAGCTGGATCTTCTAAAGCTGTTCGGTGTCACAAGTTTTTGGCTTATTTGTTGCTGCATTTCAATTCTGTTTTTTAATTTAAACTGCCCCGTCAAAGGAAAGCTGGATCTTCTTAAGCTGTTCGGTGTCACAAGTTTTTGGCTTATTTGTTACTGCATTTCAATTCTGTTTTTTTAATTTAACCTGCCCCTTCAAAGGAAAACTGGATCTTCTTAAGCTGTTTGGTGTCACAAGCTTTTGGCTTATTTGTTGCTGCATTTCAATTCTGTTTTTTAATTTAACCTGCCCCTTCAAAGGAAAGCTGGATCTTCTTAAGCTGTTCGGTGTCACAAGTTTTTGGCTTTTTTGGTTGCTGTATTTGAATTCTGTTTTTTAATTTAAACTGCCCCTTCAAAGGAAAGCTGGATCTTCTTAAGCTGTTCGGTGTCACAAGTTTTTGGCTTATTTGTTGCTGCATTTCAATTCTGTTTTTTTAATTACCCCGCCCCTTCAAAGGAAAGCTAGATCTTCTTAAGCTGTTCGGTGTCACAAGTTTTTGGCTTATTTGTTGCTGCATTTCAATTCTGTTTTTTAATTTAAACTGCCCCTTCAAAGGAAAGCTGGATCTTCTTAAGCTGTTAGGTGTCACAAGTTTTTGGCTTATTTGTTGCTGCATTTCAATTCTGTTTTTTAATTTAACCTGCCCCTTCAAAGGAAAGCAAGATCTTCTTAAGCTGTTCAGTGTCTCAAGTTTTTGGCTTATTTGTTGCTGCATTTCAATTCTGTTTTTTAATTTAACCTGCCCCTTCAAAGGAAAGCTGGATCTTCGTAAGCTGTTCGGTGTCACAAGTTTTTGGCTTATTTGTCGCTGCATTTCAATTCTGGTTTTTAATTTAACCTGCCCCTTCAAAAGAAAGCTGGATCTTCTTAAGCTGTTCGGTGTCACAAGTTTTAGGCTTATTTTTGGCTGCCTTTCAATCTACTTTTCTGCTTTTTAATTTGGCACCCGCTTCTAACAAAAATTACATAACTGCATAAGCAGGTCTTTTTAAACAAAAATTGAATTCCTAATTTTTCTTAATTTTATATTATATATAGGGTTGTGCAAGTTTACACTTAAATAATTCAAACAGGTTTCATTGTCGCTGTGATTAGTACTGTCAGAACCTTGGGAATTGTATTTTACCCTTTAAAGTATTCTTTAACTGTAACTAAATAGTCATGTGGCACAACACAATCACCGAAGCCACGTTCAACCGATCCATAATCGAGAAGCCTCAACTAACTGTATTCTAGCTCTTGAATTTGATTGCAGCAGAATTTTCTAATTAGCATTTTTTTTTTTTTTCGAGGGAATGTAAAGCTGCTCCAGGGCATTTTGAGGTCTACCTTGAGTGATCTAATCTATGCGTTAGGATGTTTTAAGCGGAATTGCGTGGAAGCGCGGAAGGCAGTGACTTAATTTTGTTGGGTATTGGTGTTGTTGTTTTGTCTCTTTCGTTTGTTTTGTATGTATGGCCACTGGCTTTGAACCACACACAACATAAGATTTATTTCTGAAAAATGTCTATCACAAGCCCAGATGGGCCACATTAACATTTTGAGTCAGTAAATAAAAAAAGAAAAAAAACAAGCAAATATAATAGGGCTAGTGAGGGAAAAAAAATCAAATGTCATATATACATAGGTATATATGTGCTGCCCTTAAGGATTTAATTACATAGTGGCCGATAAAAGCAAACATTACCAGCAGTAAAATTACAAGCAGTTTCATGGCAAGGAAGAGTGTACCACCAGCTGTGAAGCTATTTAAAAAAAAAAACAGAAAGCCTCATCTTGACCTCTTGACCTGATTTTCTAGCTCTTGAATTTGATTGCATGCATACTCAAACTAAATTTTACATGTGGAACAATCGTCTGACTGTAAAATTGGTTGTGTCGGTAACTCTCGGCGAACCATCAAACCTAAGCTGAGGAACCAATGGCATGACTGTATACAACGAGTACCTGAAGCAATATTTTTTTTTTTTTTTTTTTTTTTTTTTTTTTTTTTTTTTTTTACAATCAGAGTCTAGTAGGTATTCGATGCTCACAAGGGTGCACATTACTTTTTTTTTCTTCCTTTTTTTATCCTGTCAAGCAACAGGTTCTACTGCTAGTGATTACTTACAGCAAATAATGACAGCAATAGTCTGATAAGAAAGGGTGCGCCACTTGATTTGAGGTATTACTACTTTTGAAGGTAACCTTACCTTGACCTGATTTTCCAGCTCTTGGATTTGACTGCAGGCGGATTCCAGCTGAGTTTTATAAGCAACACATTGTTCTTCTACTTTTGACTTTATCTCGAGTGCCAGATTAGCCTCCTTTAAAGCACAAAGAGCAGATTCCCTGTGAGTCTGAAAAAAAGGAAATTTCTAAAATAAAAATAAAAAAATCAAGATGTTCGACAAAAAGACATTGGCAGATCTTAAAGCCTTAATAAGAGTAACTAAATTACCACCGACAAAACTGATTATTTATTTGGATAAAATAAATATTTACGAACGAAATTTTTCCTTCTTCCCTCTATACGTCCTGTATTTACTGAATAAATGGTCACTGGTATTCAAACAGCAAACAGAATATAGAGCTTGATTCGCCGGTTCTACACTGCAGTGCCATGCGCAGAAGACCCATTCGGATTTTTTTTTTTTTTTCATTCGTTTTTTCCATACCGGGGCAATCGATCTAATTCTCCACTATAAAAAAAATGCATACCTCACTCGGAGAAGGTAGAAAATTATTGGCGAAATAAGGGGCACCTTAGGGTGGTAGATACCTATGTTAAAAGACTTATTGCAAAAAGTTAGTACCTGAAAGTACACTTCCAAACTAACTCGGCTCCTTACCATTTCCCTCTTCAAAATGACCCAAATATAAGCAAAATTAAAAACAGCTTAATCAGGTGACTTCAGGAAAATGCCCACGGCACAAAATTCGAGTTTCTTAAGATACGTCTTTTGTACTAGGCATGGAAGAACACGAAATTAAATTTAGGTGTTTGATAAGTTGGGATTCCATGTAGCTCCCAAAGGGGAACTGATTTGTAGTTGACATCAGTTTCTGTGTGCTTTTATATATATGGTGTCTATAAGTACATGCGTCGACGTTAAGGATTGAATACCTATAAAAGTCCGCAATAAAGGTAGTCATCCCCGGGCCCGTACCTTGAAATACAGCAATATTCATAGTTTTTTTTCACAATATCTTAAAATGTTCCAATTATTTACTCTTTTCTGATGCTTCCACGAATACACCCCCACTTCAAAGTACACGTACATACACGTACAAAGTACACGTACACATACCTATCCCTCTATTGTGGTCCTTTTGGATCACTCTACATTAATCACATTTTGAAAATAAATAACAAGAAAATCAAAATTAGAAGCTTATATGTCAACAATGAAGTCGCTCATTTAACTGAACACTTATCATGAAATTCTGAAACATGGGATGAAATATTGACTTTTAAATATGTGCAAAAAAGAACGCAAATAAGCAACTTGTTAATTTATTTTATCCTATGCAATCTTTCTTTTTTGGAATAAGCAGAATTAGATCAGACAGAGCAAATGATCTGAAAGTGGGGACAAAATGAACGAATTTTAGAGGTTTTGAGCCAAGCGTACGAGAATAGGTTGGAAAATTATAGCTTTGTTTGAACAGGCAGCATCATTAGTAATTATAGTGGATACAGCAAAGATTTAAAAAGTGGAATAGGCCAGACACAAGGTGTTTCTTTTCCAAATGAAAGAGAAATTAAGATGAACAGGTTATTACCCGAATTCAACGAGGGGATACCTTCACTTAAATAGATGGTATTGTCAGTAAGGACAGTGGATGCAGTGAAGATATAAAAAGTAAATACCGAAGGTAAAGGGTATTCTACCCTTCGGTAGGTGAAAATTTCGGAAGGTAAAGGGTAGGAGAAAATTGAGACGAAGAGATAATTCGTCAAATTTGACAAGTAGAAGCATTATTAAAAAGGTAACATTATTAGTGAAGATGGTACTTGTACTTCCATCAAAACCATGTGTTTCCCGCCCCATTTGGTATCTGAAATCAAAAAAGTACCTGACCAAGGCAATGGGTTCTAAATAATGGGTTCAATGGCAATGGGTTCAATGTTTTCTAAATAAGGAAGAAATGAGGATGAATCGGTGCCTAGCTGAGTTGAACATATGGGTAACTTCAGTTAACGAGGTAGCATTATTTGAAAAAAATGACGTATGCAGCTGCAATGTAAAAAGTAAACAGCAGAGGCAATAGACTGTTATTCTGCAGTCGATTAAAGTTTGGAAGAATAAGAAGATACATCTTAGAGCTGACACTAGGATATAAAGAGCCACGAAAGCAATAGTAACCAAGTATACATTAGCTCAGGCTGCCTGTTGCTGCGATAATCTTCAAAATAGGTAGAAATAAATCGTTTAGAGATAAAATATACTTCTGACTCATTTTTATTAGTGATTATTAACGAATGATTATTAACGAATATTTGTATCGTACTTCATAAACCCAGGTCCCCGCAGCAAAAAATAAAAAAAAAAAAAAAAAAAAAAAACAAAAGAATAAAAAAAACACACAATTCGATAAGTCTGGCAAGTAAACAGGAACGTAATACCCAAAACGAGGGTCCAAAATCACAAAAAGAGGAATAAACTAGAATAATATAGCAATTAAACAGAAAATATGGAAAAATAATGAGATTTAAATCACTTGCAGTAGATGAAATTATCGAACATATCGAAACAAGAGATAAGAAAAAAGCAAACCTCTAATGTAGCATATTCATCCCTGAGATGTTTCAATTCGTATTCAGTATTTGCTGCCATTGCCACTTTCTCCTCTAATTCAGTAATCTTAAGAGCAGAGTCAGTTAACAGATCCTGAACTTGATGAAACTCGGCCATTTTTAGTTTTAAGTCGTCAATGTCTTTCCTTTGATTGCTTATGATTTCTTCAGCTGATTTTGACGATTGCCGCAAGGTGGTGACTTCAACTTCAAGGTTTGAGTGGGACAAGCGGAGTGCGTCATGCTCTTTTTGTAAACTTGCCAATTCTTTTTCTTTTTCTATAAGCTGCTCTTTACCTTCATGGACTGCATCATTTTGGCTGGCAAAAAGATCTTGACTAGATTTTAGTAGTTGAATCTCTTCGTTGGTGCTTGCTAGCAGATCTTCCAAGACTTTTTTTTCTTTTATAACTTGAGCTAATTGATTCTGTTTCTTATCAATCTCATCAGCATGACGGCGGGATAGATTTTCGAATTCTCTTAATTTAGAGTTCATGTCTGACTCAACAGTTTTCAGTTCATTTCTTGTTTCTTCTAATGTGTTTTTCAGTTGGTCCACGATGGAAGTCGTATCACTAATTTGACTTTTAAGCTGATCGTTTTCATTTGTTAACATTTTTTTCTCCTCTGAAAGTGACGTAATCACAGCCAATTTTTCTTCAATAGTTTTTGTCATTTCAATAGCACTAGAATTTGATTCATTCAGCTTAGACTGAAGGTTCTCAACTTCTTTATTTAGTTCGATTTTATCATCCTGAATGGCTTTATAGAGGGTTGTTGTTTCTTCCAGGGTTTTGGTCAACTCTTGAAACTGACAATTTCTAAAGGCAAATTCTTCAATCTTAACCTGAAATGACTCAGTTTCAGCAGTTTTTGCGTCTAGCTTCATCTGAAACTCTTTCTCAAACTCAATAAAACGCAGCGATTCTTGTTCTTTCTCACCCTGGACGGTTCTTAGTTCTTTACGTAATGACAGAATCTCTTCATTCAGTTTAGAAATGGCTTCAATAAGTTTTTCTTTTTCATTTTCAGCAGAGGATATTTGTATTTGAAGTTGGCCTTCCATGTCCGAAATTCGTATTTTTAAATAATCAATTGAACCTTGATGCTCATCAGACAGTTTTTGCTTTTCTTGGACCGTAGCAAGTAGCTGTTCATTTTCTTCTTGCAAAGTCTGACTGTTGGCTTTCAAGCTGGCCACTTCATTTTTAAGGTTCGATAAACATATTTCTAGCTCTTCATTTTTAACTCTATCATTGTTATTAGCTCGAGCTGCTTCACTAAGTTGTGCAGTAGTCTCCTTTAAACTATTCTTCAACAACTCAATTTCTCTAACTTGTTCATTCAATACAGTCTGGCTAGCTTCCAACTCACTAATATGTCCATTCGAACTAGCCAAAAGGTTTTTCTGCTCATTAATCAAGCCTTCTTTTTCGGTCAAATTTTCACACAGTGCTTTTAGTTCCTCTTCAAAGCGTTCTTTTTGTACACCTAAATCTTTTAGCTCAGTTTGAAGGCTAGAAACACACCCTTCCAATTCAGCAATCTTCGCCACAGCTTCCCTACTCTTTTCTTGCTCTTCTTCAATTATTTGTCGATGATTTTTAGTAACAACATCTATATCAGAATAAGCCTCATCAAGTTTTGATTGGAGTACATTAATTTTCTCTTCTAGGGCCCTTATTTCAGAGGTGCGTTCGTTCAATTTCGATTGTAATTCAGTTACTTCTTCCATCGCAGATCGGTTACTCTCGGCCACCCTCTTTAATGACTCTATAGAAAGTTGAAGACACTTAGCCTCTTCGTTCCTGGATATAAGTTTTTCAGTGCAAAATTTAACTTCATCCTCGAGTTTTTTGGTCAGGTCTTCCAAGAGACTAATTCGTGTAGTTTTTTCACTCATTTCTTTTTCATAACTCTGTTTAACTTCTTCAACCTCAGTTTCATAGTCAGCAACGAGACACATCGCAGTATCACTAGCTTCTTTAGTTGATACTAATTCTTCCTGAAGAGTGTTAATTCTTTCTTTCAATTCTACTGTTTCTTCCAATTGACAATGAGCTAGGGCAATCTCTTTTTTCAGATTTTCAATCTCTGTAAGGCGATCTTCAGCTAGCTTGGTTAATGACTTTGATGATGTTTCTGTATTTTGAAAATCCTCTGAAATTTCAACAACTAATCTCGTTTTCTCGTTCAATTGCTTTTCTAAAACGTCCTTTTCATGGCAAATGGTTTTGATGTCACTTTCCAAGACCTCAATTTGTGATTTTGACTCTTCATAATGGTTCTTGAAATCCAAGAGAGTTTTTTCAAGGTCGACTAACTTGCTAGAGAGGTTTTGGATGGCATCTTCTTTCTCTTGGATTGTTTTCTTGTATTCTTCACTCATTTCTTTTTCATTTATCTGTTGTAATTCTTTGATTTTGGTTTCATAGTCAGCAACGAGACAAATCGCAGCCTCACTGGCTTCTTTAGCTGATTTCAATTCTTCCTGAAGAGTATTAATTCTTTCTTTCAATTCTACTGTTTCTTCCAATTGACAATGAGCTAGGTCAATCTCTTTTTTAAGATTTTCAATCTCTGTAAGGCGAATTTCAGCTAGCTTGGTTAATGACTCTGATGATGTTTTTGTATTTTGGATTTCCTCTGAAATTTCAACAACTAATCTTGTTTTCTCGTTCAATTGCTTTTCCAAGACGTCCTTTTCATGGTAAATGGTTTTGATGTCACTTTCCACGATCGCAATTTGTGATTTTGACTCTTCATAATGGTTCTTGAAATCCAGGAGAGTTTTTTCAAGGTCAACTAACTTGCTAGAGAGGTTTTGGATGGCATCTTCTTTCTCTTGGATTGTTTTCTTGTATTCTTCACTCATTTCTTTTTCATTTATCTGTTGTAATTCTTTGATTTTGGTTTCATAGTCAGCAACGAGACAAATCGCAGCCTCACTGGCTTCTTTAGCTGATTTTAATTCTTCCTGAAGAGTATTAATTCTTTCTTTCAATTCTACTGTTTCTTCCAATTGACAATGAGCTAGGTCAATCTCTTTTTTAAGATTTTCAATCTCTGTAAGGCGAATTTCAGCTAGCTTGGTTAATGACTCTGATGATGTTTTTGTATTTTGGATTTCCTCTGAAATTTCAACAACTAATCTTGTTTTCTCGTTCAATTGCTTTTCCAAGACGTCCTTTTCATGGGAAATGGTTTTGATGTCACTTTCCACGATCGCAATTTGTGATTTTGACTCTTCATAATGGTTCTTGAAATCCAGGAGAGTTTTTTCAAGGTCAACTAACTTGCTAGAGAGGTTTTGGATGGCATCTTCTTTCTCTTGGATTGTTTTCTTGTATTCTTCACTCATTTCTTTTTCATTTATCTGTTGTAATTCTTTGATTTTGGTTTCATAGTCAGCAACGAGACAAATCGCAGCATCACTGGCTTCTTTAGCTGATTTTAATTCTTCCTGAAGAGTATTAATTCTTTCTTTCAATTCTACTGTTTCTTCCAATTGACAATGAGCTAGGTCAATCTCTTTTTTAAGATTTTCAATCTCTGTAAGGCGAATTTCAGCTAGCTTGGTTAATGACTCTGATGATGTTTTTGTATTTTGGATTTCCTCTGAAATTTCAACAACTAATCTTGTTTTCTCGTTCAATTGCTTTTCCAAGACGTCCTTTTCATGGGAAATGGTTTTGATGTCACTTTCCAAGACCTCAATTTGTGATTTTGATTCTTCATAATGGTTTTTGGAATCCAGGAGAGTTTTTTCAAGGTCGACTAACTTGCTAGAGAGGTTTTGGATGGCATCTTCTTTCTCTTGGATTGTTTTATTGTATTCTTCACTCATTTCTTTTTCATTGATCTGTTGTAATTCTTTGATCTTGGTTTCATAGTCAGCAACGAGACAAATCGCAGCCTCACTGGCTTCTTTAGCTGATTTTAATTCTTCCTGAAGAGTATCAATTCTTTCTTTCAATTCTACTGTTTCTTCCAATTGACAATGAGCTAGGGCGATCTCTTTTTTCAGATTTTCAATCTCTGAAAGGCGATCTTCAGCTAGCTTGGTTAATGACTCTGATGATGTTTTTGTATTTTTAATCTCCTCTGAAATTTCAACAACTAATCTTGTTTTCTCGTTCAATTGCTTTTTCAAAACGTCCTTTTCATGGGAAATGGTTTTGATGTCACTTTCCAAGACCTCATTTTGTGATTTTGATTCTTCATAATGGTTTTTGGATTCCAGGAGAGTTTTTTCAAGGTCGATTAACATGCTAGAGAGGTTTTGGATGGCATCTTCTTTTTCTTGGATTGTTTTCTTGTATTCTTCACTCATTTCTTTTTCATTGATCTGTTGTAATTCTTTGATCTTGGTTTCATAGTCAGCAACGAGACAAATCGCAGCCTCACTGGCTTCTTTAGCTGATTTTAATTCTTCCTGAAGAGTATTAATTCTTTCTTTCAATTCTACTGTTTCTTCCAATTGACAATGAGCTAGGGCAATCTCTTTTTTCAGATTTTCAAACTCTGTAAGGCGATCTTCAGCTAGCTTGGTTAATGACTCTGATGTTTTTGTATTTTTGATCTCCTCTGAAATTTCAACAACTAATCTTGTTTTCTCGTTCAATTGCTTTTCCAAAACGTCCTTTTCATGGGAAACAGTTTTAATCTCACTTTCCAAGACCTCAATTTGCGATTTCGACTCTTCGTAAAGGTTTTTCAAATCCAGGAGATTTTTTTCTACGTCGACTAATTTATCAGAAAGATTATGGATGATGTCTTCTTTTTCTTGGACTGTTTGGTTGTATTTTTCTTGGTCTTCTTTAATTACACCCTGGAGAACAGCCAGCTGATTCTTTACAACTTCAATTTCATTAGATGATAATGTTTCAGCTGAAAATTAAATAACAAAATCAATTAAAAATAAGAGAATTAAATCAGTTAAATTCAGAAATGTTCAATGTTTTAGCAGAATTACACAAACAAATTTTCGTCTTATAATTATAAATTCTAATTAATAATTCTAATTCTAATTAAATTCTAATTTCTTCAATATTACATTCAAAACATTTCCTTCATGACTGTCTGTTTGTTTTTCTAATGAAGAGCTCAACAGAGCATGCGTGTAAGACCTTTTTGCATATTTTACATTCTACGTTAAATTCTTGATTAATTCCTGCTACAATATTTCTTAGCCCATTTCCTTAGCGCATTTGAATTTCTTTAGTTGAATCTATCTCATTTTATTAGGAGAACGAACGTTATTTCTCGGTTTAAGTCTTATTTGAATTAAAGAGTTTCTGCTGATCCACTTTTCCTATCAGTCTCCGAAGTAAATTATGGCGTCCCCCAGGGATTATTTTCAGGGCCTGTGCTATTTTCAGTTCATGTAAAAAAAATTTTATTTGGTAAATAAATGGAAACCTATAAGTTATGGTAGACTGTACCATCGTCCATCTTTTCATTTCCTTAATGGCAATTATTGTTCGCCACTTTCAGATGCCCTTGCTTCTTTCGGTGACGACAGCACTGTCGGTAATTTTGGGAGATATGTCAATGAATCAGAGCTTAGGTGAAATCTACCATATTTTTTTTCTAGAGAGTAGTGGTTTGATGCTTATGCTTATCCTAAATTTACCCTAGAATTGAAATTTCTTTTTATTTTCTTGCGTGTTTCTTAGGTTTGTCCTCAGTTATCTAAAATTCACCTGCCGAATGGGACTAGATCTAAGGATTAATATACCCGGTTCTTAGGTATTCTTATTGATAAAAACCCGTCTTTCAAAAGTGCCATTGATTTGATTGAAATGAAGAAATGCAGAAGTCCTTCGATTTTAAGGAAGCTTAAGCATACTTTCCCCACTCTTTTAAAGCCACTTTCTAAGGTTTATAATAAAGCAAAAAACCTCATTCAGAAAAGTAATCGTTCAGGGGTTATCCCTTTACTTGTTCTAGAGTCGCTAAATATTCGTTTGAGAGCATCTTTTACTATTTCTAAGGTTATTGGTGACCTTCCTCAGCCCCTGAGTAGTACGTCGTCTTCTGTCTTTGGTCAAAATCAATTATCATCATTGTCATACAAACCACATTCAAATTCCTTTTATTCCATGCGTAAGGTCGGTTTTCACTATTATAATGGTGAGTAATATTGTAGATAATAAGACGCCTGAATTCGCTCGAAAGTGCCACTCCTTTGGCCAATTGAAAAAAAATTGCAAAACATTTTTGGCTTGTTAGAAATTATAAATTTCTTCTTTTCTTAGCTATTCTTTTTCTCTTTTTTTTCCGCGGATGGATCGAGTCGATTTATTTATTTAATGAATTTAAATTTTTCTTCTATTTTTTCCCCATTTTGTTGATTAATGTTTTAATATTTATAATATTTTTTTATTTTGATTTAATGTTGAATTGAATTATATATCTCCCCCTCCTTTACATGCTTAGGAGCCTTAGGGGAATTACTAACATGTATTCATTGTATGCTTAATTAATTATAAGTAAATTTTATTTTAGTAGGTGAGCTGCTTTAATAGTTAACTATAATTAAGCCAATGAAAATATAAAACAGTGTGAAACATAAAATTACCGACTAGGATAAAACCTCCATCGAGAAAAGAAAGCTAAAAAATTTCACGAAGTGGCATCATTATTCAGATAGAAAAAAGTAGGGTTAATAAAATGTATACATAGGCGTCCTGTAGTGGCACAGTGGGTTGGATCTCAGCTTGGTAATACTGCAGGGCTAAAAATTTGATTCCAGGGATGAGATTATGCGGAAGTCTCCAAATTAATCCAAACAAGAAGAAGAAGATTGATAGGCCAACATAATAGTTAGAGCTGCCTCCAAAAATAGCAGGAGGATACGGGTCTCGCTCCCACCACAGTAAAATTGATACAAGATCAATAGAGCTTTACTATTCTTTTCACTTTTAATTCCAGTAGTATAATTGGACCCTACAAGCACTATCTTCAAGGCATGTCAGTTCTTCACGCAGTTTATTTATTATTATTATTCATTCATTTATTTATTATTGTTCGTTATATTGATCGTTGTCCAATGACTGTCAAACTATATCAGAGGAATAGAGTCTTAGTTACTCGACCCCCAGTTAATAGTCAAAGGGGACGTATCAAGTACCATGTACCTATGGAAGCAATGACATAGGTGGAACCTATCGAAACTTAGAAAAACGCCTAAAAGGGCAAGGAAAGTCCTGAATTTGAGTAGAAACCCTGAATCTTTTGAGTCTCTTCTGAGCAGTCGGATTTTGGAAACCTTCATTTTCTGTTCCTTTTGAATGGAACCACTTTAATAAGGGAATTACTAGGGAATTGAGCAAAGTTGTTCGCGAAGCAATAGAAACAAAGCGAAATTAATTATACATCTTTAAATAGAAACATAGCACATGCAAAACTTGGCCATGCAAAAAGAAAAATTCAGCTCAAGCAAAATCAAACTTACAAAAATTTAGACAAAAAGAAAATACTTAAGACGTTTAAAACAGAATCCACAATATACATAACCAAGGAAAATCCATCTACACAGCATAGGAAAATCAACCAGTTAGCCAGCAAGACCCATATATACATATCTCAAGACCCAAAATATATAAAAAATATGGCTCCTGTTTATCTTGAATCATACCAGGAGACAAAGACAGGCCTCAAGTTATTTGGCCTACCGGTCCCAGGCCTATTGGGCAACCTGGCTGAAGGTTCCAGCCTAGAAACAGATTTTACACGTTTTCAGTACCATGTACCCGCGGAAGCAGTGGCATCGGCAGAACTCACCCAAACTTAGAAAAATGTCTAAAAGAGCAAGGGAAGTCCCGAATTTGAGTTGAAACCCTGAATCTTCTGACTGACCTATGAGCAGCCAGATTTTGGAAACACCCTTTCTTTGTTCCCTTTGAATGAAATTACTTTAATAAGTAATCACTAGGGAATTAAGCACTTGCCCGACAAGCGATGGAAATAAAGCGAATTTAAGCAATAATACGTCTTTCAATAAAGACATAGGGAATACACACCTAAGTAGACCCCGAAGCCGCGCGGAAAATCGGCGGCGCGCCACCGAAAAAAAACGGCGGCGCGCCGCCGAGCTTACATCAGCGCGCTGACGCCGCCGCTGATTCTATAGGCGGCGGCGTCACTAATACGCCGCCGTTTTTTTTCTCTTTTTTGGTTCTCGATATCGACCTCCGGGCTTCAACCGTCATCCCGGCTAATCTGTTTCTTAAAAATAAATCCTGTCATCTTGGGCTCGCCATGTTTATCGGTTCATAGGAAGGAGAAGAAGAAATTTTTCTTGAAACAAAAATTCTACCTTCCACTTTAAAATTCTGTTCATTTTTCTTTCTGATTTTTCGGATGAAAAGAGGTAGGTAAAGGAGCATTAGGCAATTCAGGATGTTGTCATAGGCAGCGCAATCGAGGTGTCTAAGTAAAGAACAATGTTGGCACAATGTATTATTTTTTTTATTTTTTTTTTGTTTTCCATACCAGGGCAATTCGTATCGAAGGAGTTGTTGTAGAAACTTCAAAAAGGTCTCATTCGATTGGAAATTGGAATAACTAGTGCGCTTTTTAATAGTCGAAAGTGATTGGAGGGCAGCTAACATCCCTTCCACGCCCACCCTTTCCCCAAACACATCCAATCAAAATTTTAAGATAGCCATTTTGTTCAGAGTAACTGATTTCCAGAGAGAAAATATGTTTTTTGAGGAGGTTACTCCCCCACAACCCTTAGGGCAAGGGTTTTGTAGTTATGCCCTGAAGGTATATATGAACGATGTTGGCACAATGTATTATTTATTATTTTTTCCTTTAGACCAGGGCATTTCATATCGAAGAACTTGTCGTAGAAACTTCGAAAAGGGCTCATTCAATTAGAGATTGGAGTGGCTTGTGCCCTTTCTAATAGTCGAAAATGATTGGAAGGCAACTAACACCCCTTCCAAGCCCACCATTTCCCAAAACACATCCAATCAAAATTTTGGGATTCCAATTTTGTTTGACGTAGTTGAAAGTTCTGGAAATAAAGTCTTAGAGGATTACAACCATCCTCACAGCCCTTAGGGTAAGGTTTGTAATTTATGCCCTGGGGTCATATACGGTGCTTATAGAAAGCGTTGTCGTAGAAATTCAGAAACGGATCATTAGTTTGGAAATCGAAAAGCCTAGTGCCCTTTTTAATAATCGAAAGTGATTGGAAAGCTTGACATTTTTATAGTAGAGATCGATGTGGGTATAATGTATCCTTTTCTTTGTTGTTCTTGTTGTTTAGAACAGGGCACTTCATATCGAAGAAGTTGTCGCAGAAACTTCGAAAGGGACTCATTCGAATGAAAATAGAAAAGGCTGATGTCCCTTTTAATAGTCGAAAGTGATTGAAGGGAAACTAATCCCCCTCCCACCCCCTCCCACCCATTTGCCTTTATGTTTAAAAAGTAAATGTTGCCTTAAGATTAAATCAGAATGCACTGTGTTTATGCTAATTCCCAATAAGGCATATCAGCAGTATCCCAAGAACGACTGAGGGTATTATGTTCAAACTTCCAGGGCTTCTTCTGCTCTTATAATTTGACTAAATCAAAATAGTATAAGTGCACCCAAGCTATCAAAGAAAGTAAGCAAATTTTTGTGCGAATGTTATCAAGTTCTCTATGTCAGGTCAACTAGAGGATGTGAGAAAATAAATTAAACATTACTATTTTTGTCCAGATTTTTATAAGAGTATATGTTGTTAAATTTTGCTGAAAATTGTTTTCCAGCATACAAATAGCAGGCCCAAATATAAATTCTTAAAAAAACGAAAAGATTTAAAATATGATTTTCTTTTTCCCTAAAAAGACTATGTCAATATAAAACTAACAGAAATCAATTAAAAAAAGTGTTTCCAAAAAATTAGTTTTTTCAAAGAAAAGTAAAGAACTCCATTAAACCAAAAATGAGCAAAATTAAAGTCAAATAATCTGCCAAGCGTGAAACTACCACAAATCAGCATCGATAAATAAATGAAACCCAAAACGAACAGAAATTACAATAAATAACCGAGTCAAACTCAAAACGAGCAGAAATTAACATAAGTTGGGCTCAAAACCCCAATGACTTCCCAAGGCCAGAACATAATTTGTACTTTACTGACAAAAATACAAATGAATATGCATTGTCAGTTTAATATACATATACTGATATTTAGTAATCAAAATGTTAATATTATTTGATTTATTAAAGTTATAAAAGTAAATACATTTATATTTTTCCAATAAAGTGCAAATTATGTTCTGGCCTTGGGAATGCATAGGGGTTTTGAGCCCAACTTATGTTAATTTCTGCTCGTTTTGAGTTTACTCAGTTATTTATTGTTATTTTTGTTCGTTTTGGGTTTCATTTATTTATCGATGCTGATTTGCGGTAGTTTCCCGCTTGGTAGATTATCTAGAGCTAGTATAGAAATATATCTATAGAAATGAATTACATTTTTTTGCACAGTTAGCAGAGCACACTGAAGTGGAAGTAGCCTTAAACTTTGACTTAAAACGTTATATATTGACCACTTCTTTCAGAAAAGAATTTCGGAGGGTTATTCCCTGTTGATAGGAAAAGAGGGTAAAGGTGCAGTTTAGTTCCTCCTGTAGTGTAGTGCGCAGGAGCCCAATGGTGAAGGTGCAGGTTTGTTCTCCCTTATAAAACAACTTATTTCAGCAGATACAAAGAAGAAGCCCATTTGCAGCATTCTGAGGGACCCCAAGGTCCGGTACTAGCATCAGATCCTGCGAGTGGCAGTTTACGCTCGTCAAGTTCTGGCTGTATCAGCCACATATGCCCCAGCTAAACGGCTTTTTAGCACGACAGGACTGATAGTGACTGCAAAAAGATCAATGACTCCAGGCAGAGTGAACAAAATGACTTTTGTTACATCAATTGTAACTGAAGTGATGTAACCGCTGATTTAAAATTGTTGGAGTTGTTAAGCCATGGTATCTGATTTGTATACAGTGTTTCTTCGATGTTGTTATTTGTTGTTTTTTTTTTCAATTACTTTTAGTGTGTATTTGATGAACAGGAGAATTTTTAACTTCAAAATTTGAAATTTATAAAAACATTATCCCAAATCATTAACACTAAGGAAATGACTAAACACGGGATTTTATAGGAACAATGCGATGTTAAACATAAATACAACATAGGTTTCCCTGGGTCTAGTAGCTAAAAATGAGAATTCTACTTGGTCTGATCGACGGTGAACATAAACACTTTCCGCACGGCCCAAAATATTCCTGTTTTGTCATATTGTTCTTGTATGTTTTTAGCCAACCATTTAAAAATCCTTACTAAAATCGAGGTTGAACGTGCTTGGTGAAGTGGAATTTTTATTATTATTTTTAATTAGAAAAATCGGCGCGCCGCCGCCGATACTGAATCACACATTTGCCGCCGTCATTTCGGCGTGGCGCGGCTTCGGGGACTACACCTAAGACATTGTATACTAATCTAATAAAAAACTATAGGGTTTAATTATATTAACCCTATTATAGGGTTTAAGGGTTTAAGGTTTTACATTTGTATGATTTTTGTTTTTTCATTTTGTGGTAAGGATCTAGGTAGAAGATTATAAAATGGAGTTTTTAATTTTCGTGTATGGAATAAGATCAGATTTTGCGTTAAATATTTCGAACTTTTAATGAAGTGTTTGATTTTAGAGTTTAATTAGAATTTTTAGATTATAATAGTTAGCTTCAGGATTTGTTCAGTATCTTTAAATTTATTTATTAGGTAAGATTTAAATCTAATTGAATAATTATAGTATAGGATTTTATGAATTTTAGATTATAGATTTTAAATTTGGTCATTTTTTTAATGTTTGTTTGGAATTTATTTTAAACTAGTGGAATTTATTTTATATGTTGAGGGGGAATACGATTCACCTGGATTGTGAAATATTTGATTTTTGGGATTTTTTTTTTTTGAGGATTATTGTAGCTACCTAACAACGCAAGGCCCAGCGAGAGTAGAGTGTGTTAAAATGTGATGTATTAAAAAAAATAGTGTTATATTTTTGATCTTTTCTTTTATTTATGTAAATATAGTGAAAAGTGTTTTAAAGTGTTATAAGAAAGGTGAATATATTTTAAAGTACAAAAACGTACATGCATTGTAAATTTGTATTTTAATGTTATATGTTCTAGGCCTAATGAATGGGAGCAGCCCCTTCCCGCCATGGGTAGCTAGAATGAGAATGTTGAAATTGTTGTATGGTAAATTAATGAATGAAGAATCGTATGAATGAAAAAAAAAGTTTTTAGGAAAAAGGTAGAAAAAATGTACTAGGAGAGAAAAAATTATGTATGTGAGGAGTTATAAAAGTGGAAAGCTATGGAACGTCGAGAAAGAGGTAAGATAGATAGGTAGTTAAGTGAAGGAATAATAGAGAAATAGGGACAAATTAGATTACAAATAAGCAAGGAGTCTTAGATTAAAAAAAACAAAGAAGAAAGAAACAGGATGTTTTTTGTTTTTTTTTTAAGAGTACGAAAAGGAAACAATAACCGGTTTGATTCTATCCATTACGTGATATATCACCACTTATTATTGAGAAAACGAAAAAGAAGAGGAAACGCAGAAAGTAGGACCAAATACCGCTGGATAAAAGAAAGAAAAGAAGAAGAATTTAAAACATGCCTTAGAAAATGATTTTGTATCTTTTCAATATTATAGTATATTTTTGATAAAAAAATCTAATAAAAAACAATATTATGCAATCTAAAATAAAAGTAAAAATTATGAACTTGTATATAGAAACAAATTCAGACTAAAAACGGAAAAAAAGATATATTTAACTTCCATGATACTACGACGCTAAGACTTTTCATTTGGCCTTTTAACTTAGATTTGATTTGTATTGGGGAGTTTTTGATCGTGAGTTATTTGAATGGTTCTTATTTAGTATTTCTTCTTGTTCACTGAGGACCGTAATTGGTTAAGGCTGGATTGAATTCTAATATTTTTCTTGAAGGAGGGGGGGGGGGACCAAATACCCCAAAATGCCATTGTTGGTTACGATTTCTCAAATATCGCACAGAGAGAGGATTCTCCAGACTCCCACTATACTAATTTCCGCCATATGTCTTCTGTTTAAAAATACAGTTAAAAGAGCGTTGTTTAAGAGTACGGCTCACGATAAGCCATACTCTACTGTCGTCTAACTGAACTGCAATTTTCTTACTACCGGGGGGGGGGGGTTAAATGTGCGTTTTCATCCGCTCTCTTGCGTGTATTTCAATGGTCCTTGATTCATAAATAGGAAGTGAATAATGAAGCCCAAATTTTTTCCATTTTTCCTGACCATTCTCCGGATCAATATTAGCAAGAAGAGTCCCGATCTTGTAAAAATAGCCAAAATTTGCCAAAATCATTACCAGTTGCACAGCCTTTTCAGGGATTTTTTTGCGAAAATTTTTAGCACATTTAGCCACATTTAGCAAGTCAACCCCACATTTAGAAAAAAATCGGTATAAAATTAATCATACGTTTGATCAACCGATCATTCGGTTTAACTGGATTGCCTTACCATTTAAAAAACTACGGAAAAAGAGGTTTTCTTCAATATCGGCCTCAAACAGAAGCGAAATGCAAGATTAGTCGTTATGCCAGAAAACAGAAAAACAACAACTTCACAGAGGTACCCAATTTATTTTCGCAGATTAAACACAGTGTAATTAATAGAAAATTATTAATTATATTCTTCATCTGGGAACGAGGATACCTCCCCCCCCCCCATAGGCCCTGACAAAGAGAAAGAATGATGAGAACAATCAGAAAAAACTTACCAATCGAAAATGACGTTGCTTCAATGACACTAAAGCTTTTGTCCTCATCCAAGAACGATACACCAAGACCAGCCATTGAGGTATCTTCTACTTTCCCTTTCATGAATAGGCCAAGAGGTCTTCTAGCAGGGGTTGATGAAAGATTGCCCATACTCCTTTCATTACAAATATCATCATCTCTGTCCTTGATTTCTTGCAGTGACTAATATGAAACGGATAAAGACTAGTTAAGAAATAATAGTACAATTATAAAATATAACGAATAACGTTACAAATTACGATATTATAACATAATTATAATGTAAAAATATAAAATTTCAAAATAGGAAGAAGTTACTCTACTATAGCAGTGTAGACCATTCATAGTTCAGAATAGTGTTGTTCAGCCTTTTTGGTGTCATGAGAGCATTGAGTTTCTTATGTAAATAAGGTTGACGTCAACTTTTTCTAGAAATTGTCAATGAAAAGCAGAAGAAACGCGTAATAAGGAGAAATAGGAAAGACCAGAAGGATAGATAAAAGGGAGGAAAGATAGTTCGTTTTTCCCCTGCTTACGTGTCTGATTGCTCAAATTTTACCAGACTTTGTGATGATTTATATCTCTATTTCTAAGAATATTTTAATTTCGGTCAGCTAAATTTATAATTACACTTATAATATATACTTACTTATAACTTTCAAATACTACTTGTATCCGTTTTTCTCCGCACCATCACCTTATCAGGTTTTTTCAGTCGTAAGTTATTTTTCTTTTATTTGTTTAGTTGTTTTTCTCTGTTTGGTCATTCTACATTTTAGAATTGTAAAGAGTGAGTAAAAATCAAATAATGATAATATTAATGACAGCTTATTAGACTCTGCAAGTTCTCAGTTTTTTTTCTCTCTTCCTCTTTTCCCCCTCCTTTCACGTTATTTCTTTATTGTTTCAGTTTCTTTAAATTATTATGTGTTACACTGTAATTGGTAATCTTTGATTTATAAATTGATTTGTGTTGCATTTTATGTGTTTTTCCTCGTGATACTCCACATATTGTACCTCTGTACAGTGTGGGTTGAAAAAAAAAAATAATAATAATAATAATTAGGCTTATAATATAGTTATTATAAATTGATAGCTCGTCAAAGCGTTAAGTTACCCGACGGTGACTAACTAACCAAGACTTCTCCCTCTTCCTCCCTTCTTAAGGGCTTAATCACTGGCATAACCCGACAAAATTACCAAATTACCTCATTGGCCAAATGATTGTCAAAATTACCTCATTGGCCAATCCCACAAAATTACCAAATTACCTCATTGGCATAATTATTAATGCCAAAATTACCTCATTGGCCTAATCCCACAAAATTACCAAATTTTTTAGAGTGCTTCTTGAAAAAGTATAGGAAACCTCGTTAAAAGGCCATAAATAAAATAAAATATATGTTATCACTAAAAATATGAGTAGCAAAATCACTTTCATTTTTATTTATTCACTAGTTTTCGCATTGTTTTCTAATATGCCAACACCTCCCGAAATAAATACTTACAAATTTTTCCTGGCTTCTTCAGTTTGATGATGGTGAAAGCTGGGCTTTTTTTACCGGTTTTTTTTTTTTTTTTTTTTTGTCAATTTATCCAAACAGTTTCAATTAACTTACCTTTTTCTGACCAATTTCATCGTTTGCATACAATTATCGATACCGATAAAAGATACTATTATTAAAAACGAATTCCGGTAAAACACATAACAGAAGGCAAAAGTGGCAATTATGGTCTTTAATTGGGAACAGTTCAAATATATAATATAGTCTTTCTGTAAACTCAATTCCTAATTTCTACCACTAACATGTATTAATAAAGATATATATTGATGAAAATCAATAAATTTTAGCTTTTAAAAAACTACAACATTTATAGTAGTTTCATGGCTAATTAATATTGATTTTGTTTATTAACTTGCATCATTTTCGGAGCTACAGAAGAAAATCTTTAACAGATTTAAAATTCACGATAGATTTCAACTTTTAGTAGTGGCGTCATTCGGAGTGAGGGCAACAGGGTTGGCATTTGCCCCCCTCCCTCCTTTTTTTTAAAACACACAGATTTTTGGCTATTTTCATTTAAAAAGTGAAAAAAGAAATTATCCCTCTAAATTTAGAAAAATAAATACTCCCCCAGATTTCTGTTAATTGACGCCACTGACCTCTACTCCAAAATATAAATAAAAGAAAGAACAAGAATCTATGAAAGGGGATGGGTATTAACTTCCAATCATTTAAAACCAAAATCAAATACAATTTTTCGTCTTTTCAGGTTATTAAATTTCCATTAAAAAACGACCCTCGTAATACAAATATTAAAATAAATTAAAAAGTCAATAGAAAACTCCTCAATAAATTGAAGAGCCAACGGGTCACCTTAGTCATCTGAAAAACGCAAAGTGTGTGGAGAACAAACTCCCAAATTAAAGTCAAAAATAGGTCAAATGTTGACCATTACCATTCATTCGTTGCATGCCCAACTAGCCCACCAACTGTGTCCCCAGGACTACAAGTAACATGGGTCTAGAATCAGAGACTAAGGGAAATATTACCTGAAGTTTCTGCATCATTCCAGATAGCTGTGTGAACAAACTATCCCGCTCAGCAGTAACTGCCTCTAATTTGTCTTCACCATCTGCACCCCGACCTGATTCTCTATTCACCGCCAGTCCCTTGTCAGCAAGATCGTCTTTCATTTTATCCATCTCTAATCGCATTTCTTCTAATTCCTGACGAATAACACCCGAATCAGTCCTTTCAATTTCAAGATCTTCAAGAAGAAGCTCAATTCTCTTTTGAGTCTCTTGCTGCTCACACTGGAGCGTCCCCTTTTCTTTTTCTAATTGCTCATTCTGGCATTGCAGTAAGTCAATATCTTTTTTTAGACTTGAAATAACTAGGACTTGGTCTTGAATCGCCTTTTCCAATGTTTGCTTCTCCATACAAATAGTTTCTAAACTTTTCTTTATTTCCAGCGTGTCATTCTTCTCAAATTGGAGCTTTGATACGTGGTCTTGCTCCACTTCAAGCTCCTTTAATAGAGCTTCAATCTTTTCTTGCTTCTCAATATCTTCGGCCTCAAGCAGTCTCAATTTAGCCTCCAAGTTTGATTTCTCGTATAGGAAAGAATTGATATCTTGCTGTAGTTTTGTAGATTGTAATATGTGCTGCTCCATTGACGCTTCAATCTCTTTCTTTTCAATATTAGCAGTTTCTAAAAGTTGTTTCAGGCACAGTGCTTTAGTCTTTTCCATTTCAAGGCTTTCGAGGAGATTTTCAATTTTTTTCTGTCCCTCATTTTGTTCAGACTCGAGCGAATCAATTCTATTCTCCAAATTTAGTTTATCATCCTGATGTTTATCTAACTCCTGTTGCATTTTAGATACAACTGAAGCATGATCATCAGCACTTTCTTTTAAGCATTTGATTTCAGTTTGATAGTTTTCCAAAGATAACCTTAAAGTATTCTTTTCACTTTCTGAGAGCTTCATTTCTTCAGTTAAGCCCTCAATTGTCTGTTCAAGCTCAATTTTCTCTTTTTCCAATGCACTTAACGTATTTTTAGACATTAGCTTTTCTTGTTCAAGCAACTCAATATTAGTTCTAAGCTTATCCTCAGTGGCATCATGATGTTCATTACCTTCTTTCATTTTTCTTAGATTTTCATTCAGTTCTTTATTTGCCTTTGTTAACGACTCTATTCTAGCTTCTCTTGTTTTGATTTCAGCTCTAAGTTTTTCATATTCATCACTAATAGTCTCCAGGGTTTCCTTTAGCTTTGCTTCAACTGCTTTTTGAAGGCTTAGGTCCTCGCTCAGGTCATTAATCAATTTCTCTGCCTTCTCTCTTTCTTCAATTTGCTGCTTCGAGAGCTCCTTTTGAACTTCCAGTTCTTCCTTTAATTGCTCAAGCTCATTGCAAAGAGTTTCCTTCAGCTTTGCTTCAACTGCTTTCTGAAGGCTTAGGTCCTCGTTCAGGTCATTAATCAATTTCTCTGCCTTCTCTCTTTCTTCAATTTGCTGCTTCGAGAGCTCCTTTTGAACTTCCAGTTCTTCCTTTAATTGCTCAAGCTCATTGCAAAGAGTTTCCTTTAGCTATGCTTCAACTGCTTTTTGAAGGCTTAGGTCCTCGCTCAGGTCATTAATCAATTTCTCTGCCTTCTCTCTTTCTTCAATTTGCTGCTTCGAGAGCTCCTTTTGAACTTCCAGTTCTTCCTTTAATTGCTCAAGCTCATTGCAAAGAGTTTCCTTCAGCTTTGCTTCAACTGCTTTCTGAAGGCTTAGGTCCTCGTTCAGGTCATTAATCAATTTCTCTGCCTTCTCTCTTTCTTCAATTTGCTGCTTTAAGAGCTCCTTTTGAGCTTCCAGTTCTTCCTTTAATTGTTCAAGCTCATTGCGAAGAGAATGTTCAAAGTTCTTATCTTCCTCTGAAAAAGAAGCAATGTAAACGTAATGCAATATTCGTAAATCCATACAATGGCTATATTTATGAGAAAACAAGGAAGTTACTTTTGACTTCGCCTTAGTAGTTTAACGTAGTACATTTTCAGCATGCCCAGTAACGGGAGGGAGGGGGACTCTAAGAGGATGCAAAAAAACAACTTTTAGGAAGATCTTAAGAGCCACGCAGATATACGAAAATACAGACATTTAGTCCTATCAGCGCACATAAAAATCACCTCCTCACCAAAAAGCTTTGCCACATAACATGGCACAACCTACCACACAGCTTCTAGATTGTACATACCCATGAATGTTCAAAACATCATCTCGACATGTGTTCAGGAACAGGGCTTCAGGGTTGACAGCCCAAAGTGACGGGGTATGAACAAATTCACCGTAAAACAGGCTTCAATGATGCCTGGTACGTGGTCTGACTAAAATCTCTTCATAGTTTTCTATATTATATTTTTTAAGCTATAGAATTTTAGTTTTTCAGCCTTTTTTGGGATGATTTGTAATATTTTTAAATTACTCCACCTTCTATAAAAAAAAAAGCAAGGAAAAATAGGCAAAGAGTAACGGAATTCAAAAACCCGGGGTTCAAGAGTAAAATTCCTCAACTAACGAATAAAACCTAGGGGCACAAGACCCGATTTTAAGAAATGAAACCAAATTTGAAAAAAATAACATAATTCATAATAACTAAATTGCTCTAAAATATAATGAAAAATTGAATTCTGATTAACATAATCAAAACTGACAAACACTACATTAAGACAGGCACAGCATAAAAAAAACATCATACCAATTACGAAAATCCAATTCTATCCCCCTTTTGCTAGACTGAGAAATCGTCCTTGTCTTTCCACACTGACAAAACAATAATCCCTCCCTGTACTTGCCAGCCATCCATCATTAAAGCCACAATCTCCGTACAATACCTTTCGCAACTCATCCATTTCTTCAGTCGCCCATCATAAGACCAACCGTCTCATCCATATCTTCACACATGGGGCAAAATTAAGGACCATTCTACCCTTGCCTCCTCCCTAAATATTTTCTTTTTTGCCTCAAGTGGTAAAATATTCACCCTCAATTCAACAATGTAGCCTACTTTAGCTCCTGCTTTCTTAAATTCCCCTTAAAATATACCTTTTCATCCCATGTCTCCTTTACAATCACTTAAGAGTCGCAAGGAATAAGAGTTTTTCTTATTGTGAGCCCTGATTTTGGTTATACAGTTCCAAAATATTGCTGCTTTTCGTCAGCGGGCCTAAAGGACCGCTGAGACTTATAGACTTAGGACTTACGGACTCTAGCAGACCTTGAGACTTACGGAATTTCTTAAAACAATATATACTCATGTCCAATATCTAGCATAATGAATGGAAGCGTGTTTCCTTTGATGTATAAAAAATTTAAGAATTTAAGAGATAACATGTGTGACTGAAACATAATAAAGACTGCTTGATAAACGTGACTGTAAGTGGAGGTTTTAATACTATTAGAGGGTTTGAAAAACTCCTCAGTGTAAACACGGGACAAATTGTTGGGCATTATGAACTAGTGTTTATCTAATTCAATTATGTTAAAAAGATGCACAATAATCTATTAATTGATTATTATGGCTTTAAATATAACATTATATACTTTATTCAGTAAGATAGTACAAAGGCAAAGCATAAGCGTGGATGAGACGTAAAAACAGGTAAAAAGCCACGTACAAGTAGAGTCAGAACTGAGAAGTAATATGAATTAAATGAGAAGTAATAAGAAGTGAAAAAGAACAAAGCTAAGAAGGAATCAAGAAGTGAAAATAGAAAGGCCAATTTTTCGACTGGATTTTAAGAAAACAGCGACCCATTAAAAATACGGATTAAATTTTAAGTAGCAGTTTTTCTTTTGTTTTCAATGCAATATTACACCAAACAAATTAAAACAGTGTAACTTTTCTTTGAAAGTGGAGTTGTCTTTGGGTATCAAAAGACTGTTAATCAAGCCCCTGTCCAAGGGGAGAGGGGTTAGTGGGTTCGAGCCCCCAAACCCCTCTTTCAAAATACTTGTCGTAAATACTATAAAACGTAATGAAAAGTTGACAACCACCCCCCCCCCCCCGGGAAAAACTGCCTCCACTCCACCGGAAAATAATTGATATGGCCTCGCTGTTATATGAAGCCGACTGTTCCCTTGATTGAACCGATGGAAGGTTCCCCTCCCCCCGCCCCTTCTTAATGTCTGTAAATACAATAAAACAAATTAGTTTCTGTGTGTGGAATGCATCTCAGAGGGCTACACCTTTGAGGGAACATTATCGATGGGTAATATATATTCACTAGTCAGTAATAAATAGGTTACAAACTTACTTTCGAAGAACGACGAAACTCATCGTTACAAAAGAAGCAAACTATTATAAATATGGGATCCGGCATTAGAAATGCTTGTATTAAATCATATCTACCCGTCCGTCTATATTGAGTGTTCACGAACAAACTAATCCATATATTTGTCTTTAATTTACAGCATTTCCGAAAAAAGTACAGACGCCTAACCAAGCGATGTGGTGTTCTCCAACAGTATTTCTAACATCCCCTGATAGATACTTGCAAATCCTTTTATACAATAACAGTAATGATGTAATATTAACAGTCAACATGATTGGATTCTTTGTCTACAACGCACGTATATATATATATTACTGTGAATGTCCAAAATCTGGTTAATGTCGACATTCACAGGTGAACGTCCGAAATTCCTTTTTCTCTGCTTGGATTTAATTAGCTTTACGAAACAGCTTCTTCAGTCTTATGCAAGCTCTGATGGTAAAAGTTAAAGTTAGGTTGGGTTAGGTTAAATTAGGTTATAAATCTCGAAAATAGGTTAAAAACCTAACTAAATCCAGCCTAACCTAACCTGTCATTATCAAACCTTGGATAAAACTGAAAAAGTTTACTGACCACGCTGAGTAAATCCTAGGAGAAAAAAAAAGGTATTTTGAACATTCACCGGTGAAGTTCGACATTCACCAATATCGGGCAATCACGGTAATATATACACACATATATATAAACGCGGACATGGATACCCACACATGCCCATGCACATGTGATATGTACTTTAAAAATCTTACCTAAATTTGAAGGGGTAGATTCGTCAAAACTATCTTCCAACTTGAGCTTCTTCTGTACTTGCTTTAGGCTTTTATTGATAGAAGTATCTTCACGAATTGGAGAGCAGCTTATTCGTTTTGTTCCTCTTGATGCAGATGACACACGGTCAGTGTATCCTTGAAGTTCAAGCTGTAATTGCTTTGTTAAAGCTTCAGCAGATTGTCTAGCTGCAATTTCTTCAAGGATTTGAGACTCTTTGATGCTCAACTGATTTCTAAGTGACTCAATGTCAGTTTTGTAGGTAGATTCTTGGTTAGCAAGTTTCTCATTTGTAGTCTTATGTTCTTCCTGCAGTAATACGAGCTTTAACTGAAGTTCTTTTCCTGTAGGTACCTGTTCAGACTGAGATGATCCCCAAGCTTCTTCAAGGGAGGCACGTAGCTCCGTGAATTGCCTCTCCATATTATTTTTGACGATCTCAAATCCAATACACTGGTCATTTTTCTCTTTCTCAAGAATCGTGAGCTTGGCTTCGGCTTCTTTTACTGATTTCTTAAGGTCTGTGTTCTCAGTGACCAAGGGCTTAATGGTCTCCTCTTGAAGAGATGTCATAACCCTGGAGCTTCTCTCCCTTTCCCATTCAATTTGGAGCTGAAGATCATTGACAACTTGCTCAAGATCATCATTATTCTTCTCTAGACTTTGAATTTCCTCGGATGCCAAGTCAAGCTACAAATGAGAAAAATAATTAATCTATATTTATAATTAACGTTAAGTTCTCAAAATCTAGGGGCCATACGGCAACCGTCCCACCTTGTATCCGAATTTTGGCGCAATTCACTTTAGGATTCCCCATTTACAGTTTCTTAAGCCAGGTGGAATGGTTCCAGCTCCAAAATCATCTCGATTTTGTTAAAGTAACTGCAAAAAGAAAGTTTGATACAATTTGTACGTGTAATAACATATTCTTTAGGAATTTTTATTGTCAATGCTGTAACTGATCAATGTAATACTGTAGTACTGGTCAATAATGTCTATTTGAGTGCAGGTAATGATATTGACGGTTTGACATTTTAATAAACAAATGGCACTGTAAGCTTTTGGCGGGGTTGAGGGGGCGGTAATAACACGCTTACCTGTCGTGTTTTCTATTCTTTTTAAATTAAAGTACATTTGCCTTTGTAATTTCTCTTCGTTTTGACGGTGACGTCTTAATGCATAAATGGCATTATAACCTTTTGAGGGTTTGAGGGGGACATAATAATACATGTATCTGTGGTAATATCCTTTTGGTTACAAGTTCAAATGCACAGAAGAAGCTTTTTTTTTTATTATTATTATTATTTTATTGAAAAGCGGCAATGTTTCACTAAAAGAGCGGTTGTGTGTTATTACATCAATAAGTCCTCAAAAGAATTTTTTTGGTTAGAGAAGGTTAGAAGAAGACCAGAAAAAAATTAGATACGTTGAAACCAGATCATCTAGCTATGCACACTCTGAGAGGCAAAAAAATAAGAATTTTTCACCACATTAAATGATTAATGTAGTCACAATAGCCAAAATTCCTATAAAAAAAAAAACTTGACCTGATAGCACAAGCTGATGATATTAATCATCTGGACGAAAAAAATAGAGGAACTGCAAGCCAGTGCAAACACTATCGATGACGCAGGTAGTTCCTTTGGCGTGAAGGTAAACGTCAGCAGATCTAAGTAGATGAGAGTAGCACGGCACAAGAGACTGGTCCCAAGATTAGAGGTAACTTACAAGAGTGGGAACTGGTGCTAGTGTCGATAAAAAAAAAATATCAACGCCATCTAGCGTTTGGTGACGCTTGGCATTTTTTAGTGTAATAATAAGTATAAGTGTCACCAAACGCTAGATGGCGCTGATATTTTTTTTTGCCGATACTAGCACCAGGTTCCACTCTTATGAGTCACCCATACTCTTTCGACTGGTCCTCCTATCATCAAAGTCACTATTCACGGCGAGCAAATCAAGCAGGTCGATCAGTTCGTTTACCAACTGAGTGTGCTGACATCAACAAGTGAATCCTAAGAACCGTCGCACAAAACGACGCATGGCTCTTGGCTCCGCATGCTTGAAGTCCCTGTGCTCCGTTTGAAAAAATAAATGCTTGTCCATAAAGCTGAAGATACAAGTTTATCGTGCTTTGCTGATTCCGGCTGCGGGACACCTGCATAGAGTGGAGACGTTGACCCTAAAAGCCGGTGACGAACACTGAATGGCACCTTTCAAAACTAAATCACCACGAAAGCTTACTGGAATCACTTCTCTGTATTTGCGCATTAACCAAACGGCTATTGCCCTCTCTAAACTACTCTCAATCCATCATGCAGACCATGTTCCAGCAGCTTAGATGTTAAGGACATCTCCAGTGTATGTTCCCAGCCCAAAGGCCGTAAAGAGACTTTGAAGGAATATTGTCTTTCGCTCAAGAGGATGACCTCCCAAGCGTTGGCGCGAAAGCTTTTTCGACTATCTTTTCCAATTACTGCTGAGGACTGCGACAAAAAGGAGGGGATACAGAAAATACTGTCCATGACACCATGAGAGGAGAAGCCCCGAGTCAGCTAACCTGGCCGGATAGGAGTTAAGTAAATAAGTAAGTAGTATTTTAATTAAACCTTTAAATAAATTAACATTTATTTCTGCCCTTAATTAAATATTTTTAAAATGAACCTTGGCACGCAAATATTTTTCGGAAGTCTGATCCTTTTTCCCTCCTAAATCTCACGATGTATCACCAACTTTCTAAAAGCTTTCCTACAGTGCATCTTTTCATCAACTTTTTGATTAATTTGCCCCTCCCCCTCCAAATAAAAAACCAATCCCTATGTACATGGCTGTGTTTATTATCCCAGCTTAAATTGAGGACAGAAGGTTGACGGTACCAACAAAAAGAGCAAATAAAGTATGACTGAGCGGTGACAAAATACTTAACTGACAAGATATTAAGGAGTTGGGCAAGCCCTCGATAATATACGGCAATCATTGCTCGATTTAGGGTTAGCGTTTTCTCAGCAAGTTTAAGTGTATTGTTTATCTCCTCTCCTATGGTTTTAATATGTAAATCAAAGATGAAAATTTTACTATCATTACACTTCTGACGTTCCAATCCATCCATTAACCAAAGAAAATCTCTTATATTTGGCGTGATGATTTTTCAGAATAAAAATATGTTGAAAAAAATTTAAATTTCTTATTTTCTGAGCAAGTTTGGTATCTCCACCAAGGGATATTCTAAACAATATAATAATTATGACTCTGTGAATGAATAGATCTGAGACTAATGAATGATCAAAGTATTTTGTCCTTATGGTGCAAGTCCCAGATGCAGCCTTGTCACAAAATCGCTAGGTTCATGGGGGAACATATACTTTAACGTTTAATCGCTCTGAACTTGCATAGAAAAACTTTTCTAGATTTAAAATTAATCTATAAATAAAAGAGGGGAGGAGCTTAGATTCATTCATCATGAGAATTGGCTAAGGACGTACCCATCCGATATAAGATTTAGTCATCTCCAAACAATAAAATTTAAAAGCTCCAGAACAATAAAATCAATAAAGAACAATAATTTTAACAATAAAATCTCCAAACAATAAAATTTAAGAGCTAGTTGTCAAATTTATTTGTATTTTCTGAAATTTATCTAATGCCAGCCAATTAGAGAGTTATCAATCCTTAGCTGTATAGAAGAAAAAACTGTGTAGAAATTGATTTGTGTCTTAACTAGATATAACGAGCAAATAAGATAATTTTATTACAAATGGGTCTGACGTGAGCCTAGCATTAGCTAAAACGTTGGAGTTAGGTGGATCTCGATATTAGCTAAAAATCATTGTCACTGAGGTTATACCAAAGCGATAAACTACACGTAACGATCATCATAGAAGAGTGGATGCACTGCTGCTATCTTGATGAATCACCTGGCTAGCAAGAGTCAACCTTGAGGTTCAATCTATTTGAACTTTTACGGAATTAGTTGAAACCAGCCAATCAGAGAGCTATATTATCAATCCTTGCTGTATAGAAAAAACTGTACAGGAGTTTAAGCATGCAGTGAAAGTTTCCAAAGTATTATTCTTTGAAGTAGTTGAAAGTGGTTCAACTGAAAGTAGTTGAAGAAGTTTGAAATAGTTCTTTAAAAAATGACGATATAAACTTCTTTGAATGAATTTAGAATATTCCTAATACCAGGCTACAAAATAGTGTTTCGAGATGAAAAAGAGGTACTGGCTGGCCCATGTTATTGAAGGTCCACTGGACAAAAATCGGAAAAGACACATTTATTCAAAAAACGGCTATCAAATGACCATTTGACGGCAAAAAACGGCTATAACAAAAAATATATTGCAGCAAAACAGCTTGACAAATTTTTCAGAATGTTAAGTAGATATAAATAATAAAAATGCAATTTGATCCCAAAGACTCAAATTTATATAAAGAAAAAAAAAATCTAACCTGATCCTTTATCTTCAATTTCTGCTCTTTCTCCCACTTGTCTCTGACTCCAAAATCCTTTTCGAACTTAGTAAACTCTTGGAGCTCTTTGTAATCTTTATCGAGCTCCTCATAATGGTTTTCAAGCAGCGAATACTCTTCTTGTATAAGTTTAATACGACAAATAAGACTACGCATTTGGGCTCGAAGCTCTGATGCTGGAGTTCCTACAGATTTACTTAGAACACGGCTGACTGGAGTCTTCGCACTAAAATTCAATTAAATTAAATATCTTCTGAAATTCAGGCAAAACAAATAAGGTACTGAAATTAGATGAAAAAACTAAAGAAAATCGTGAAATTCAGGTAGCGAAAACAAGGTATTCAGCCACTTTATACCAAACTGAAAACGATGTAAAGTTATGGGAAAAAATTAAAGACAATTCTTGAAATTCAGGTAGCGAAAAACAAGGTATCCAGCCACTTTATCAAACTGAAAACAATGTAAAGTTATGGAAAAAAATTGAAGTCAATTCCTGAAATACAGGTAACGGAAAACAAGGTATCCCTAAAGCTACTTTACCAAACTGAAAATAACGTCAATTTAGGTGAAAAAATCAAGTAATTCAGGTAACGAAAAACAAGGTATTCCTAAAACCCCTTCACCCAACTGAAATAATTTGAATTTCGATGGAAAAAATCAAGAAAATTCCAGAGATTTAGTTAAAGAAGAGAAAAGTATCCATATAGTCATTCTACTGAAGAAAAAACCATGAAAAATAGGGTGAAAAAATTAAAGACAATTCCTGAAATTCAGGTAACGAAAAACAAGGCATCCGTAAGGTCACTTTACCGAGCTGAAAACAACGTTAATTTAGGCTAAAAAAAACATCAGAAAATTCCTGAAATTTAGTAAAAAAAAAAAAAATTAATATCTTCCTAAAGCCACTTCAGCAAACTAAAACTTTATAATCTCATTATTAAGTAAATCTGCATAAATGAAAACTCAACAGTCGATTACTGTGCTAGCCAATGTTGTTGTTAAAAAAAGAGAAAAAATTCTTTATGTTGCTTTGGCTCATCAAATGTCATGTTACGCATGTCTTTGGTTGCATTACTCGATACAGGAATTCATCCCCTAATTCTTGGAAAAACTTAATTTCATTTTATTTAACTCTCTTTTTCCTTCTCCCTTTTTTGTTGTGCATCCTTGCAAGATTACCTTTTAGCGCGCTGCTGAATATTTTTGATATCTGGTTTGTACTAGATTGCTGTACTACCAAAGATACATTTAGAGACAAAAAGATATATTTACTAACAAGTTATTTTTTGTTTCTTAAAAATTTTATTTTATTTATTTTATTCCATTCTTTTTCTTTAGGGTGCCAATGTAGCACATACTCGCAAGCTTAGTTTTTGGTGCGCTGCAGCTTATTTCTTTTTTGTATTTGATTTGTAATAGATCCGTAATCTATTACTATCTCTACTAGTGTCTACTAGAATTACTAAAATCCCTTTGCAACAATGGAACTTGAGTTAACGCCTTCTGATGTATAACACGGTGCATCCCTTGCATTAAACAGACTCTATTTTCCCTCTTTCGGCAAAAGTAATTTTGGGATGCCCTGTACAAAATCATTTAGTAAAGTTTTCTTGTTTATTCTTAAAAGCTCTATTTCATTTTATCGAATTTGTTCATTGTTTAGTAGTACACACTAGAAGACTTTGATTTTGAAGTGCTTCTAATTCATTTTTAGAAGTTGATTTGTAATAGATTAGTACTGTACTACTATCTTTACTGGTGTCTACTAAAATTATTAAAATCCCTTTACAGAAATTGTACCCAAGTTAAACACTTCTGATGTAAAACGCGGTGTATTCCTTGCATTAAACAGATTCTACTTTCCCGCTTTCAGCAAAATGACTTTTGGTGTGGACTGTAAAACAGTGGCGGATCCAGGGGGCGAGTGCCCCCCCCCCCCTAGCAGAGTCTAAAGTAGTGTAATTTACTTACTTAACTCAAGTTTGCGTTAATTAAACTTACTCTTAACGCAAGTTTATCGGATCAACCTATTTTGCCCCCCCCCCTAATTTTTTTCATCGGACCAACCTGTTCTGCGCCCCCCCCCTACCCCTAAAAAAATCCTGGATCCGCCCCTGCTGTAAAAAGAGATTTAGTAACAAGTTATTTTGAAATTCTTTTACAAACTTCATTTCATTTTATCTATTCTACTATTTTTTTTTCTTGAGGCTGTCATTGTTTGCAGCAAACACCTGTAGACTTTGATTTTAAAGTGCTTCTAAATAATTTTTAAAAGTTGATTTGTAATAGACTAGCATTGTACTACTATTTTTAAAAGTGTCTGTTAAATTTACTCAAATCCCTTTTCAGCAATTTAGCGTGAGTTAAACACTTATAATGTCAAATATGGTGTTGTCCATTGCATTAAACAGATCCTCCTTTCTCTCTTTCGGCAAAATGACTTTTTGGGCGCCCTGTAAAAAAAAACTATAGCAACAAGTTAGTTTTTAATTCTAAAAAAACTTCCTTTCATTTAGTTATTGTTTTTTTTTTTTTTGCTTTAGGCTGTTACTGTATAGTAGCACATATTCGCAAGCCAATTTTTCGTGAGCTGCATATTCATTTTTTAATAACTAAGTTTGATTTGTAACAGGTAATTGTACTACTACGAAATACTAGTATCTGCTATAATTCCTAGAATCCTTATGCAGTAATGTAATACCTGTAAAACATTCCTGATATAAGTATAGCGTAAATTCTGATATAAATATAGCGTAAATGTCAAATAGCTATGCCTCCGTGTTGACAGCCCCCTCCAGCAACCACCGGTGCAAGAGCTGTAAGTTATGCAAGTTGCTCATTGTTAATATATAACGTTTATTTTATTGAGAAAATAAACAACTTTCAATAAACAGAAATGCTTCGCTCTGTCTGTCAGCAAAGCTAATTATAGGATGTCCTGCATAAAAAAAAGAAGACAAACTTTTGGTAACACAGCACAGGTTAAACAATCCTTATGCAAAATCCAAACATAATACGCAAACACTGTAGAAAAATTACGAATAGTAACCATGTCTTGGGGTATGTTTCAGACCCCAAGTTACCACTTAGTTACCCATTAGTTACCACTAATGGTAATCAACTATCCGTTGTTATTTTCATTCCAAGACAACAGACAACAAAAAATTATAGGCGAATTTTAGTACAATAATTGCAAAACTGACTACAATGTCAGACCTGTCTAGGTATTATAAGCATTTTAGATGTTCAACCTGTTGTTATCTACGTTTTTAGGCTAAAAGTAATACAAGATAATGATCATCATAATTAATAATTACAATCCTGAATCTAACTAGAATTCTTACGAACTATTCAAATATCAAAAAATATTAAACAAATTGAAGGAGATAAAAGCAATTATAAAGATGTAAAACATTTATAAAAACTCTGAAGAAGATTATGATGAGGGTTTGGAAGGCCATTATAATACGAAATTATAATTATAATACATATAACTATAATAATTTATTATAATTATAATTATAATATTAATTATAATTTATAAATATATACGTTCTTGTGCTTTCAGTAAACTCCCACAAATATCACCAAAAACCGTCAAAATTTCAGCTATACGAACTGAATGTAATACCGCGTTTCTATTTCAGTTGCGGTGGGAACAGACACGCTATCCAATAACCTTCCACCACAATTTAGCTCGAACTAAAATTACAATTTACTAATGAAAAAATGATTTTGAAGAGGGTAGGAAATATTATATTTTAACCACGAAAATATTAACATATTGGAAAAATACCTAGGAGTATCTCTTGGATTTTCAGTAAAACTTGTTTGAACAGACATGTCCATTGTGCCCATGTCTTTGTCTTTGTTGTAGCTATGTCGTCCTCTCTCCTGCATATCCTTTGGTGTCAGAACCAGTGACTTATCTTCGTCCTCTTCTAGTAAGCACTCCAATTGGAACTGACGACTATCAAATGCTGAAAAAAAGAGAACGTATCAAACAGAAATATACTGTCACATAAATAAACATTTCATTAACTATTTCTCTTGTGATCCTAAAAGGTGTAAATTAAGACCCACTTAATTTTGGTGATAACGGTCTGGTTATTTATAGTAAAGCATAAGGACGTTTATTGTTGTAGATTAGTACGAGAAGACTGACCTTCACTGGGTGAAAAGAGGCAGTTTTTTTTAATCTCTTTCGCAAAACAGCTTTAATTTTATTTTATTCACAGTAGAGAGTAAAACCATTAGGGTATTGGACATCTTGGTATGTGTGACGTCATTCTTGTGAAAAATGCTTTTTTTCTAAAATTGATTAAGGCCCGAAAACAGTTTTCCCAAAGTCATGATTTATCTAGATTGTTTTCTTACCCCGAAAATCGAACAACTTGCATTTTACGAACAATCTTATTAAACGAACAATAATCCCTGAGCGAAAATCTGTCCCATGGTACACACATTATTATTGTTATTTTTACATTTAATGCTTCGTCTTTCAATCATGCGAAGCAATTAAGAAGACTAGCTTGGCAGTAATAAAACAGGAATATTTTTCTGTAAAAGCTTAGAATCAACTGGTGGGCCAACAAACAATTTACATTTTGAAACTCGTCCTACTTATCCTGAAAATTTTCAACCTTTAGGGTCTGCAACTAATTTCAGTCAGCAGATGATTTATGAAAAATACTCTGGGGGCTGGGAGGGGGAAATGAATTTCCCCAAAGTCGCGACCTATCTAGATCGTTTTTTAACACCGAAAATGGCAAGTATACAAATTTTAGAAAGAATTATAGTTGCCACTTCCGATAAAAAATAAATAAATATACATATTTATAATCATTTACATATACACAATTATTGCTCGTTTAATATAAAAGATGTTGGAGACTTTTGTCTGAAGGTCTATCTTGCGGCAGGCGTATGTCTCCAAAACCATAGACTCTGTCTGGAGACTTATCTTGTTGGACACTTGTGTCTGAATAAGCTCGTATGATAGAATTAAGTTTCATCACAACTTACAAAGGTATATAAGAAAATCAGCAAAGAATTGAACTTACACTTTAGAGTTTAGTTGTTGTTAGACCCCCTTTGCCTACCCCTTTTACTAAAAAATTTTCAAGGCTTCATCCATCTGTCATTTTACTTATTAGTTATACAAAATTAAAAAGTTATATTAAAAATACAGGAAACTATGGACAATTTTCGTGACTTGAGACTGTCATGGTGTGACCGTGTGAAGGCATAGCATCATATCAATTCAGTTGTGCTTAAAGCTTGTCAGTTACAAACAAGGATTTTAATAATAATCTCATTTTGATAGGTCCAGCTTTCAAGGTATCACCACACGTTGCTTTATTATAGCTATGAGTAGGGAATCGTTAAAATCGGAGTTCTTTCAAAGGACCAGAATCGAATAAATTTTCCCGATTCTTAAAAAGATTCAATTCAGCTTGTAAAAAAAACGAAAAAAAACATTATATCTGTTTTTTTTATATCTAAATGAAAGATAATACTTTAACTCTCTAAGACAGGGTTATTAAATTTGCATGCTGTGACCTGCAAATATCAGAAAAACTACAAACTTTGGAAAAGGTGACTATGCTTAACGGCACGTATATACTGCAGATATATCTAAAACGCTTCGTAAGAGCTACATAGAAAAACATTATTTTAATGAATATTCTTTCTAAATTCTTCTTTAAATGACATTCTTTTTCTCTCTTTTATAAATTTCGGGAAGCAAATGCAGAATACCAGCAAGGCAGAATAATAGGGTCAATGAATGTCAAAAATCAGACGAAGACAGTGAGTTGTTTTTCTTCGTTCTCCTACCTATTCTCGTACTGTCATGAAACTCTACAAAACTTCATCAAGCTATTCTTTGAAAACATACAATTCATAAGACACTTTTCGCCTATCAAAATACTGAGGCAAAACTACGATAGCCTAATTGACCTACAGTTAAAAGCAATAAGTACTTTATACAAAAAAAAAGCTTTTAAAAATCACTTTTTATAAATGAACTAAAAAGGCGAAAATAAATTTTTCGGTTCTAAAGAATACTTTTTAAATACATACTTCAAAATTTTCTGAATATTTTCAATGTTGTGAACTCTTTTATCTCAACTTGTAAAAATTTTCTAGACAGTTAAAAGTTGTGCGCATTTTACTTAATATCGAATATCGTAGTTGACTGAAAATGCACAAACAGAACTAAGAACCATAATGGTGAATTATGTTTCTTCTGAATTAATAGACTAAATCGCAGGATATTTAAGTATTTTTTAGATTGATATAAATCAGAAAATTAAAATATTAGGTAAGGCAAAGCTGTATACAAATTTTGAGTCAAATCGAATGAGATGAAGGGGTTGAAATAAGCATCTCAAATTTTGACTTTCTCAGCAAAGAAAGCAAGTTAAGGAAAACGTGGCAAAAAATCAATATACAAAAACACTTACATTCTTCATGCAGAGATGTTGGTATTTGAATGTTCAAACTTCGATCCGCTCGTGGAAGATCAAAAGATAATCTCTTCAAATTCTTAGAAGAAGATGGACACCACGTTTTCCGTCGATTTGCTCGTTCCAACTGCAAAATAAGGACAAAATTCCGAAATTTAAATAACTAAATGTGACATGGATTGTGACTGGGGCAGAAAGGTGAGATTGACATAATACTTCTCCTAGATTTGGAGAATTTTACATTCTCCATTCTCCAATCTATATATATATATATATATATATATATATATATATATATATATATATATATATATATATATATATATATATATATATATATATATATATATATATATATATATATATATATATATATATATATATATATATATATAAACTGTAAGTTAAAACCAGTTGTATGCATGAGATTGTGTCTGTGTTTATCTGCATTGCTTCCAATACACTGGAAATAAACAAAAAACACGTATACTAAATCCTATTTAAACTTTTAACTATAATTTTTCTTAGAAGGTTTAGAAGAACTTTAAAAATGGCCATTTAGAGACTGCTGGATGATCAAAATAGTTCATGGTGACGAACCGGAAGTAAGGAGCGAGCAGGGCTAATATTAACCAAACACTGAGAAAAGGAGTTTAGACAGCAAAATATAAGTATCAATTGAATCTGATTTTTATGCTGATTCCAAATACATAAAATTTATCAAGTTTAAAGTTACGAATCAAAGGCTACGAGACTGAAAAAATTTGCCTGACTTTCAAAAAAGAGGGAAAAATACCCCCAAGAGGACAAGTTATTTTTCAATGAAAATTAAACCATTCAACTTCAGCACATCAGAGAGTCCTAATGTTGAGATTTCAAGGTCTCATCTACAAAAATACTGAATTTTGCATTATTTACGAGAAGAAAGATCACGGATTCGTGTTTTCATTTTTTTGTTGTTTTTTCCCTAGGGGTTATCGTATCGAACCAATGGTCGTAGAAAATCGAGACAGTTCACTCGACCGAAAGTTAGAAGTTCTACTGTCCTTTTTAAGTAGCCCAAAAGATTATCCCACAGCTGTGGCGTTTACTGCCACTTTATAGCACCAAACTACGGTCATGATCCAAAGAGGCTAAATTCTGAGACATCCAATCAACTTAAAGTTATTGAAAAACAATTTATTGAGCTTCCTAGTTTCGGAGGCAGTATTGTCGTATGATGGCGCAACCGATCCTAAAGAGTCAAGTAGTCCATGCCAACCAAACGGTCAATATTGACACTAATTTAAAAGTTCATTTAACTGTGTTGATTCACTTATACAGTGAAGCAGAGGGATCAACTTTTTATGATAATAAGTATGCGAGCGATAAACTGCACGGGATATTTATATATTTTCTGAAAGATTTTAACTTGATAAAAACGAAAAAAAAAAATCCATGACATCAATTTTCCGTTTCCCGTCGTCTTTTCTCCGCTTTTTCTCTCCTTTGCTAGCGGAGCACTGGAACATCATAGAGAAATGTTTAATGGCTCATTTTTAAGGTTATTGCTATATCTAGTGCCTTTTGTACTTAGCAGAACATAGTGTTGAAAATGAAATCCAATATTCACAAAAATCTTCAACTTCGTATACAAGATGACGCTATATTGGGTTATATCATCGTGCATATGAAAATACTGTTTTTATCAGATTTTCTTAAACAAAAAAATACATTAAAAAAAGGTAATGCAACATATTTTACAATAAAATTGGAGCAAATATTGTTGGATTTACAGGAAGAATTGTCGGTACTAATAAAAAAAAAAAAATATTTGTTTCCACCAGGATGGAAGTTACTCACAGTAATTGTTTCTTCAAAGTTCTTTATTCAAGCCATAATTCCAAAGATACAAAATTTGGTAAGTTTAAAGCTACCCTACAAAATCTAAGGATCTGAGAAAATCGGGAGGGGTGGTAGACCACATCATATCTTGGATAGACCTGGGCATAATTTGAAAAGCAATCAGAAATTAAATTTAAAAAAAAAAACAAGTTTTTTTTTTTACTGAATGTACGGAGTGACGTTAAAAATTAAAACTAAGATGAACAAAAATTATTCTATATATGAAAGGGGTTTCTCCCCCTGAACCCTGCCACGGTTTAAGCTAAAGTTTAATAGTGATTCCGAAATTCTCTTATCATAATTCTTATTCTATTTATATTATATTGTGTCAAGAGCAGTCGTTCTCAAAGAATTTAGACAAAAAGTTGAACTTTAGGGTAAAGAGTGGGGTTTTTGGAGGAGGCAGCCCCCCTCCCCCCTCATATACAAAATAATTTCTGTTCGTTTAAGTTTTAATGTTGGTCCTTATTTCATTCATCTTTTTTTATTGCATTGGTCTAAAGAACAAATAATAAGTATTATCACCCATAAATGTACTGGGGCACAAAATTGTTGCGGATAAGATTAAATCCAGTTATTCCCGCCACTTCAGCTTAGAGGCGTGATTAATCAAACAAATTATACATAAAACATTAAATATATAAATTTACACATAATATATTTTAATCAACCGGGAAAATTTTGTTTTTTTTTAATTATTAATATTTGCATATGCTTGAATGGCAAATTCTTTTTAAGTATGGTACTGACAATCGTCAATATGTAAGTATGGTATAACAATTCCCGTATGGGAAATTCTTGCTGTTGTGGCAAAATCTCATTAAACAATATTGGTAGAATAGTTAAAATAGTTCTTCAAAACCTCATTAGATTTTACTTTTTCGAGATTTTATTTTTGAACTGTGAAAATTGTGTTTGAAGTGTTCTGTGAAAACCTAGATGACAAGTTTTCTGCTACCTCGGAGTCTTTCTCCGATCTTTTTGCTACAAAGCTTTTGTCTATAATTTTATACATCAAATTAGACATAAAATTTGACACACGAAATTTGTTATGCATAAAATTATACAAAAATGTATAAAATAAAAAATACCTCGGCAGCATTCCAGCCTTTTGGCGTTGGATCATGAGTGGACACGATGAGCTTTTCTTTAAGCTCACGAATCATTCTATCTTTTTCTTCGATTAGGGCTGAGACATCTAACATGACTGTAGATTGGTTCAAATTTGAGCCACTTTGCTGTAAAAGAAAAGAAAAACATAAAGAATATGAATGATCCAAACAGTTGAGGATTAGCACATTCAGAGGTCTAAATCCAAACCTGACATAGTGAGGAGGGGATATATTTTGGGCTTAAGCCTCCTTGCCAGAATATGAACAGCTACATAATGTTTTATAAAATATTAAATTCCTTCCTTGCGACACAATTGACATAAAACCAAAATGGAATCTCAGTGAGATAAGTAAATTTTTATGGGAGAATCTAAAAGCACTTCTTCTAAAAATGTTTATGGTGGTCCTTATAATTTTCAATTTGGCTCATTCCCAACATTTGTAACATTTTGCAGATATGGCGGCATATTCACAGTTGCTCGCACTAGCATTTTGGTTCCCCTTTTAAATCTCTGGATTGTTTTGACTCATCACCCTTCATCGTTTCCTACATTTAATGCACCCCTAAATTCAAACAGATACTGGACATTTTGCGTAGTTTGTCCAAATTTTGAAAGGAAAGACAAAGCCATGTTCATAATTTAGCCATGTTCAGGTCTGTGTGTGACGGAATCCTGGAAAAGATTAAGGTCCCTTTCCAGCTACTACTCCAAAGCTCACCGATTGCATGAAATGAGAAACAAATACTTCTGAATATCTACTGTAGTGAAATAACTCACGCCTTGCGCTGTGCAGAAAAAACCGCGGTTCCTATTCGTAAAGTGAGAATTGGGTCAGAAGTTCCAGGATGGTCGGAAAACCCAGCTTTGGTTAATATGTGTCGACAAGCTAAAATGTCGTATAGTGTGTGGATTGATTCGGGCCGTCCTAAACATGGTGTTGTAAACAGTGTTCGATTGTATACAAAGCGGCAGTTCTCCAAATGTCTCGCCTTGCATCGTTATCGAGTGATTGATGAAAATAGTGAGTCGCTACGAGTCGATCCAAATAAAATTTGGAAGTTCATCAAAAAGAATCGATATGCTAAAGCACCTAGTAACGAATCCGCCCCTAGTGAAAGTGAATGGAATAGTTATTTCACGAGCAAGTTTGCTGCACCTGATCCTGAATTGGAGTGCAAGTTTGAGAGATCTTGATCTCTGTTTAGAATCTTTGGAACCGGATCTTGGCCACCCAGTGAGTGTGTCGAATGTTCGTTCGGCTATCCTTAAACTAAAAGGAAGTACTCTAAAGGAGTAGATAATATCTGTGGCATGCATCTGATTCTCGGTAGTGAACTGTTAAAAGTACATCTAGCACTTATGTTCCAAATGATTTTTAGTTGTGGTCTAGTACCAGATATTTTTTGTACCGGTGTAATCACCCCTGTCATCAAGAAAGGTAAAGACCCATCTGAATGTTGTTCTCACCGCTCGATAACCGTTGCTCCCGTTTTTTGTAAATTGTTAGAGTTATTAGTTATTGAGGAGATAAAGTATGTTGTAGTACGCCAGATTCGCAGTTCGGTTTTAAGAGAAATATTAGCCGCGAGCACGTGTATAGCCTATTGTCTAATGTTTTGTTGGACGCAGAGGCTAAAGGAGAAACCGTGGTACTTGCAGGCCATGACGTCCGCAGGGCTTTTGATTCGGGTATCCATGCACAACTGCTTGTCTCTGCGTTTAAGAGAGGTCTTGAGAAATCTATAATTGCTACTTATAGGAACATGTATTTTAAGTTGAAGGTTAGAGTAACGGTACTAATAAACCAGATCCCGACTGTATCCGATTTCCTCATACCAGTACGAAAAGGCATTCGTCAAGGGGCTTGATCATCACCACCTCTTTATAATAACAGCATCATCGAGGTTCAGAAGACGGTGAAAATGTGCTTTATTTTTCATTGAATTGATTTGTGTCTTGTTAATTATGCCGATGACATTTTAAATCTGAGTAGATCCGTCAGTGGCGTAGAGAGTAATTTCAGAGTTTTGTCTATCAAATATGCTAACATAGGTCTGGAATTCAACTCCAGCAAAAGCGAGGTGGTTGCCTTTTATTGTCGTAAGAAAGAGTTGGTGCCTTTCATATTTGCACCATGTAGTAATACTGTTACTGCAGCAGCATCAACGACCTACCTTGGTTTGCCAATTGGGTCTAATCTTAAAGCTACACAGTCCTGTCTAATAAATGATCTCTAACAGAAAGTCCAAAAAACGTATGGGATGATTGTATCATGCAAACGCCTATATAACCGCCACATTCTAGCACGGATCTTCAATTCCTTTGCCACGCCTCATGTCTTAGCTTTGTCACCTTTCTGGTTTTTGTTCACTGTTGATGATAAAAAAACAATCCGTACAGTGTTCTATAAGTTTGCAAAATATCTGCTTAGCCTTCCCCCCTGGCAAAGAAACCGCCAGATTTCAGCACGTTACGGACTCGATGACCCCTTCGTCGTGATCGTGACCAGGAGGGAAAAGTTCCTGAAATCTTTAGACCCAACGCATAGTATGTTTGAAGCTATAGTTAGTACTGTGTAATGGTTGTCTTTTTATGTAATTAGTTTTGCCATTGGTTTTTGAAGTATTAATTTAAGTTGTTCGTTTGTTCGATGTGTTTTGTTGTTTTCTTTTCATTTTCTCTCTAATCCATTTTAACTTTTTTGTATTGTTAAAGATGGGTAATAAAAATCATTCATTCATTCATTCAAAGCCCAGGAATGTACCCCCTCTCCCCCTTCATCCGTACGGATTTGGCTTGAAACCCCTCACCCCTCCCATCATCGTTTCCTACACTAATGCGCCCATAAATTGTAAGAGAGCAGTTTTAGGCCTTGCATATAAGTGAGGTGTTTCTCGAATGCAATCAAGAATGCAGGGGCTAAAGAAAATGCAAAACAAATTAAAGAAACATCCACCTGTTAAATTTACTCAGCTTAGTGATTTCAGCATAAACAAGAAAAAAATTCTAAAAAATTGTCAAAATGTCTAGATAAAATTAAAAAAAAACAATACTTGCAGAGATACATACAAATAGCAGATCTAAAAAAGGACAAATCAGCTAAATTACAAGCCGTTTCTAAGATTTTGTTTTCCTTGTCAGAGATTCCTTGTCATGAACTGGTAAACTTAAAAAGTCTGTGACACATTACTTCACTACATGTAAAGAGGTCATTCTAACCACCCAAGTTACCGTTCTTTATCCAGTTAACTATTGATAAATATTAAATCAAAAACGATTTTTCAATTTTATTTAAACAAAAAATAACACTAGAGATCACAATTAAAGCCTGAAACGAGCAACAGTTCTACACATAATGTGCTTAGATTTTGTTCAAAATCCCCCTGACATTTCCTGAAACTTTGATCTTGACACACTTGGCCTTTTTGAAGACCCAGGATCAAACATACCCCCTTTTCCCAATAACAAGCCTTATATAAACAATATAAGTCAGGCCTACTAGTCAGGGTGAAAGATCACTGTGTTAAACAAACACTTGCTATAATTTATAATTCAATGTTTGCACCTCATGTATTTTTCATTGTTCCATTTTTGAAGTTCTTAAGTAAAAGTGATAAAAAGCGTATCCGCGTGCACTAATTTGGCTTTGTAAATATTTTCTTGGAATTCCACTATGGTTAAAAAATAGGTATATTATACGAAAATTCGGAAATTTTTGATATTACTGTTACAATGGATCAACAATACGACCGATTTCTTAGAAGTAATATAAAAGTAAAAATTGAACAAACAGAAATTACTAAGAATGGATAAACAAACCCTGAAACTAACTTCATATGAAAGTTTGTGACTCTTTTATATACATTTCATATGTATATCATGAGATATCACATGAATATATTTGTGACAATTAATTCAGGTAAATACTTTTTATTACACTTATTTCTTTCACTAGTTTCTCCTTTCAATTACATTTTATTCCGAGTGATAGACAATTGACAGCTAAAATAAAAACTTCATATGAAAGTTTGTGACTCTTTTATATACATTTCATATGTATATCATGAGATATCACATGAATATATTTGTGACAATTAATTCAGGTAAATACTTTTTATTACACTTATTTCTTTCACTAGTTTCTCCTTTCAATTACATTTTATTCCAAGTGATAGACAATTGACAGCTAAAATAAAAACTTCATATGAAAGTTTGTGACTCTTTTATATACATTTCATATGTATATCATGAGATATCACGTGAATATATTTGTGACAATTAATTCAGGTAAATACTTTTTATTACACTTATTTCTTTCACTAGTTTCTCCTTTCAATTACATTTTATTCCAAGTGATAGACAATTGACAGCTAAAATAAAAACTTCATATGAAAGTTTGTGACTCTTTTATATACATTTCATATGTATATCATGAGATATCATATGAATATATTTGTGACATTTATTTCAGGTAAATATTTTTAATTACACTTATTTCTTTCACTAGTTTCTCCTTTCGATTGCATTTTATTCTAAGTGATAGACAATTGACAGCTAAAATAAAAATGTCATATGAGCATGTAATTTTCAAGCCACTCATGAAATTTCTAGTAAAGCGCAAATGACGCTCTAGCCTTCAAAGTAGCTTTGGGAGCTGGTAGCCCAAAACTCCGTAGTGCAAACCAGGAATGAAATTTTTAGTTATTAAAGAATTAGTTATTAAAGGCTGATTCTTAATTCTTAGAATGAATTTACTTTCATCAGAAAAGCTTAGCTTTTTTATACAATTAACTTTTATGAGTATTTAGGTCTTCAAAATATAGACAACCAACCTTTATAAAAAGGTCTTTTTCCAATTTCTGCAAAGAAACTATAGATGTCATCATCAGTTTTTGCTAAAATACAGCATTAAATGTAGGTTTAATTTTGCGTCTCTCTTAAACTTTCCGCTAATCTGAAGCTTGTCACACTAAGAGCCTATGGAGTATATTATCCTTGGCATCTTTTAGAAGTTAAGAATAAAAAATTCAAGTATTTATGAAAAATTATCCTGTATGAAATATTAAAAGAACTCAAGGTGTGCAGTTAATATACATTACACAAATTCCGGTTATTATTAGTACAACTTTTTTGTCATAACGCTGCGAACAATTTGAACTTTTCGTCAGAAAATATATTTTACTGATTTTTGCTTCTTTAACTTTATGTTTTTAGAAGAACTGATACTTAGAATTTAATGGGTCCTTGAAAGAGATGGTTTTTGTTCCTTTAGCGTTTATCTTAGCCTCATTTAAATTGGTTGGATTAGTTCTGACATTTCATACTATTTAGTACTTCATACTTTGCAACCTAATGAAAATTCAGATGCTTCAAATCCTGGAAATAAATTAGCTGTTTAAAAAGCTTTATAGGAAGAAATTCTCAAATGAAAATCTGACCTGCCATTCAAGATCTTCAGTCTATTTATTTAGTTTTTATTTTTGTTAGTTTTAGTCTTTCATTTAATTATTTTATTATTTATTCATTTTATTCTAGTTTTATTTTAGTTAGTTTTAGTCTTTTATTTAGTTATTTAGTCTTTCATTTTTATACTAGTTTCTTACTTTTTTTTTCTTTTTTTATTTAGTATTTTATTTAGTTATTCAGTCTTTCATTTTATTCTAGTTTTTTATTTAGTTTTTATTTTACTTAGTTTTAGTCTCCTATTTTAGTTATTTAGTTGTTCCATCTATTCTAGTTCTTTATCTGCGTTTATTTTGTTTATTTAGTCACATTTTAACCGCTCAAATGAGGTGATTCTCCATTTTATTCTTTTGAGCTTCGTTTCTTAGTTTGCACTAAGGACGGCTGATCGGAGGTTTCGGCCGAAATATTTCGCATTTCCGTCCTTTTTTTCACTATCAGTAAATCAGCTGTTTTCCTGCGATTTATTGTGTTATCATGCACGGCCAATGTAGTCTTGAAAATTATGTTGGATTTACTATCGTTCTTTACTTATCTCTTTTTACATTTTTTTTTTTTCTCAATGCAAGTTCTGGTCAGCAATATTCAGGCAAAACTGGCAAATGTTTACCTAAAATTCCCAAGTTACCATAAAATATCATTAGACTTTTAAAACCTAGGTATCAATGCTGAACTACCCACAAATAACAAAGAGAAATGGCGGGTACTAATACTACTAAAAAGGCATTGAACTGTGGCAGTTCTGGTCTCTCTTGCGCCCGGAGCAAAAGCCCAACGCCAAAGTCCCTCCCCTTTCTCCCAAAAATTTGCAGGCCAAATTTTCACAAAATTGTCATTAATTAACAAAATTTTCATTTATCAACAATTTTTTCCATTTATTTAAATCTGACTTTCCTTGCTATAGCCTCTGCAAAATTGTTAATTATCTCGTTAGGAATGGTGATGAAGATATTAGAAAAATGAAAATTTCGGATTCAATTTACTTGTTCTTACTGCCAACTGCATTCCTCTACTTTATTTTAATAAAATTTGAAAAATTACAAAATGGTTATAACCGTAAATTTTTAATCTGAAATTTTGCGCCCCTAAAGTTTCTGCACCCGGGGCAAGTGTCCCCTCCCACCTAAAACTGCCTCTGGCATTGCAGCACCAAGCCGCCAGAAGCCAACAGAGCTACCTATGCTAGGCCCAATCTCTTCAAGGCTTCCCTCTTTTCTCCTTCCCATGAAATTTTAAGGAATGCAATAGGGACAAAACGAATGCACAATAGGGACAGAGGAAATGAAAAAGCACAAGAAAAGAGAAGAAAGAGATGGAATAAGGGGATATATAGAATGGAATAATGGAGAAAAAAAATGAAAAATAGAAATAGAATACAACAAATTTAACTATTTAAAACGGCTTACCAGTTGAAGTTGAAGGTCTTTGATCTTCTTTTCGTATCTCTTCAACATAGCCTTGTCATTAACGACCTCATTGACTACTGGCTTGTTCATGATTGTTTTTGCTCCAGTTGCAAATCTATAAAAAAAAGTGTTTTTTCAGCTAACATCTTTACTCACTTCACTCATTCATTCACTCAATCACTCACTTCGTTCAGTGTCTCAGTCTTGCTATCCTTAAGTTTTGTTATACAAAGAGGAAAAATCGAGAACGATTATATAAAAGCAGTACTTCAAACTTTACAATGGACTTTGAATAGGACTACAAATATACAAACCATCAAGCCTGAATATAATAGCTCTATTCCAGAAATCTTCATTTTGGCCTGCCTTTTTGGAAAATTATTTGAAAAAAACTACGTTTTCTAAAGAGTTAAAGAGGCTGAGTCAAGATTTCGAACCTTAAAACGTACAAATTTTTTAACTGAAAGTAAGGAGCGACATTAAAACTTAAAACGAACAGAAATTATTCCGTATATGAAAGGGGCTGTGCCCTCCTCAACGCCTCGCTCTTTACGCTAAAGTTTGGCTTTCTTACAACTCTTTTTTTTTAAACAATAAAAACTTTAGCGTAAAGAGCGAGGCGTTGAGTGAGTTATTGAATAAACTGAAAATACAATGAGAGGGGCAAAAATTAAGAAACTAATAATCTTTAATAATTTGATATTAATTATAATCTTTAATTATTTGTTACTAGCTTCAGCCTAAAGTGGAGGAATAACAATAAATTTAGGCCACAAAATGCTTATAATACCTAAGAGGTCAATATTGAAGTCTGTTTGCATTTACTACAAATTACTTATAATTTAGGGCTATTCAGTATTTTGGAACGAAAATAATAATAATTATTTAACTATCATTAATGATAATTGGGTTCTAGAACAAGCTCTACATTTAGTCTGTAGCAGTCACTACAATAACTGTCAAGTGTAGTGAATTAAAAGTTGTTAATTAGTTAAAAGTGTTGGAAGAGAAAATTGTGTCATCCTTGCGGATGTTAGAGGCTCTAATAGTAAGGAGCACATTAGTCTCTTTCTCATCCCTTCTCAGTAGTTCCTCCAGCCCTTTTCTTTCTTTGGCTTACTATAAGAGTTTTACAAAATATTAAACGGATACTATATGAGATAAAAACGTTAGTCGGTTTGGATTCTGAATAACTCTAATGAGGTAGTGAAGAATCGACCGTGACTGGTACAAAAGATGTTCCCGAATCTCTAGACCTAAAATTAAACAATTAAAAAATATTCTACAAGTCGTTCATCTTTAAAGGAAGAGCTGCTCCGCACCCATAGCTATTCTAATTCATACTTACAATACAACTTAATTATACTTTGAATCATTTACAGTGATTGAATACGAAAAAGGAACTTTACTGAGGAAAATAAACACACAAAAAATGCAGCCTTTCGGGTAGCGTTCTTTGTTTAACCTGACTCGCAGCTAGTTTTTGGATGCTTTCTGTTATTAGGTTTTAAACCTTAAATTCGTAAATAGCATATAATTGATGGCCCACTGTGGCATCAGAATCATGTCCAATACCAACTTCATAAGTTAATGTCGAAACCTAATGTTTTACTAACGATAGTGTAAGAAAAACACCAAAAGGTTATACAAACACAACTGATAAGTGACCTTGGAATTATACCAAAAAGTGTAGTGGAATCAAAACGTCGATGTGAAATCGGGATTAAAATTAGACTCGGGAAAGATTTTGGCATCGTTGCATTAAAACTAAAAATACTACATTTAAACATAAGAAATCAGGGTAAAGAATGCGGCTTATGTTGTCGGTGAACAAGGACAGCCTCTTATGTAATTCGTTTTCTTTTCTTTTCTTTTTTTTTCTTTTTTTTCTTTCTCCATTTTTTTTCTTTTTTTTACTTTAGTGAATTTCTGCAAAACTGGATGATAGGTTCGGTGAGCCAAGGTATCGCAAGTTCAAAGTTATTACCCTTAGGTCCCACATGCTGCGATTCGTGGAAAAACACAATTCGAGCAACATTTTTAATATATAGAAAAATAGTACAAAAAGACTGAAAATCGCAGGCATAATGCGTAGATACTCTTACCGCAAATACTCTTACCTCTCCTTGTATAATCAGACTCTAAACACATTTGCAGCTGTTATACTTTCATTAATACAACGAAATAATCAACAAACCTAACCTGGAATTGGTAAGAGATTTCACAGAAATAATCCGTTTTTAATAATTCACACAACTTCTCATATGCATTGAAAAACGTTAACACATGCGGATTCGGGTTATTCCCACAAAAATACTGGTAAAAAAAAAATCTTCCGCAATCCGCAGAATCGCTGCGTTTTCCCACAAAACGCAGCGTGTGGAAACAAAGGTCCAAGGAAATACAGTATTTTGAATGTCTGTGTTCAAGTTTTTCACTTGAACGTTCCAATTCAAGTTTTTACATTTATTTGTATTTTAAAAATGATGTGCAATTTGAAAAATGAGCATTCGATATTTTCGTTTTCAACTGGTGATAGTGCAATAAACCATGATTTAAACACCTCTGAAAACATTTTTTCGCTTACCTTAACGTAGAAAGAGTTTCATCAACCGATGCAGGTGATATGGCACATATGATAGCTGTCCTTGCGTTGCCACCCAGCGAATTGCGCAGGATATGGGTGAGTTTGTTGTCTCTAAAATTTACGTGCCTGAAAATGAAATCACCAAGTTGATAAAAGAAAAAGTAACATGGGTAAGAAAACATTTATAATTGAAGAAAAAAGTAAGATCTAAGACAACACTGGCCAAATATGCAAAAAAGCAAGGTGAAAACAATATACATTAGCCAAGTCCTTTTTACTATCAAATATTTGAAAAAAAACTACGTTTTCTAAGGAGTTAAAGAGGCTGAGTCACAAGTTCGAACCTTAAAACGTACAGGGATTAGGAGGTACAGCTGAGGGGCTGCCGCCCCCCAAACCCCCGCTTTTGCAGCCGCTTTTGTTAAGATTTTTATTTTGAGGGTCTGCCGCCCCCCTCAACCCCCGCTTTTTCCCTTGCAAAGAAATGCTTTGCAACACGAACGAAGTCTGCTTGAATTTTTTACCGTAAGAACATCCTATTGCATCTCTTTGATTAGAAACAGTACTGAGCCTATTTGCTGAATTTTTTACAGGAGATTTTTTCCTAACCGATAACAAGCTATAATGTGATGAACTTGGTACGACCAACTGATTGCAGGCTACAGGACTTTAAAAACCTTAACAAAAGAGGCCGCAAAAGCGGGGGGTTTGTGGGGCGGCAGCCCCCCAACTGTACCTCCTAATCCCTGTACGTTTTAAGGTTCGAACTTGTGACTCAGCCTCTTTAATTCCTTAGAAAACGTAGTTTTTTTTCAAATAATTTCTGCACGTTTTTGTACAGTTTATTACTTATTATTGCTTGACTAACTGTTAGCTGATCATGTCAGGAGTTAATGTTGGGGAGCTGCCACCCCCAAACCCCCCACTTTTTAAGATTCTTTTTTTAAGGCTTTTAATTCCTGAATACTCAGATCAAATGCACAGTAAGATTTTCTTTTTTCAACTTTTCTTCGAGCATGCGGGCATACGGCATGTTATCAAAGCAGTGGAGACTTACCTATAAGCTGAAGACCGACTGTGATATTCTTCTGGAGACACCTGTTGAGCCGAAGGATTTAATAGATTGGATTTAAAAAAGAAACTGAGTTTCTTTTTTAAACTTCAAATTTAAGAGATACTATTTTAAATTCAATATATAAAAAATTTACTCTGACGGGGAATCGAACCCGGGGGTTCCGCATGACAGACAGGAATAGTGACCACTGTACCATCAGAGATCTTGGTAAGTTATTTTTAGTCTCTGCAATCTATTTTCGACGCAAGCAAATACAAAGTAAAATTTTCGTTTTCGACAAAAAAAAACTTCTGGGAAAGAGCTAGAATTTTTGGAAGCTTGCAGTCGATCTTGTCAGGTTAAGAGGACTATTTTAATCTAATTTAATAATGAAATACTATGCTTTTAGGAATTTCAAAAATTAACATGGACTCTTATAGGAAAACGAGGTTTTTCGTAAATGTTTTTCGGTCTGAAAATATCAAAAGGCCCTAACAGGTCGAATTCCGCTTTCGAATGAGTCCTCATTCACCCGGATCCGTTGCCAACTGTGGCCTGTAGGCGTGCCAGATAAAAAAAAAATAACTTGATATTTTGTTTTTGGAAAACAGGGAAGGAGTGATCGGATTGAGCTGAAATTTTGAGGATAAGCTCCCATGTCCTAGGAAAGCTTATCCTCTAAATTTTAGCCCGATTGGAAAACGTTAAAGGGGGGCTGTGGTGGGAGGGTCGAAACTTCCGGCCCACTTTCCCCCATGAAGATAAAGTCGGAGGGGGGCGAAATTCTGCAGGTTTCTTAGTTTGAGCTTAGGCTACAAAATGCGATCACCGCCGTCTCTTTGCGACCGCTAGGACCGGAAATCACTTAACATTGTGGTGGGTCACCTCTTTAAAGAGGCACAAGTGTGCCTCCTTGATTGATCTTTATTTAAATTGCATAGAAAGGTTGTTCTCTTTTAAGTTTAATATGTTTCTTCGTGGCCCCTCATAATACAACATACGTTTCATTTGTCACTCATCACATTTGTCACAAATATATATATATATATATATATATATATATATATATATATATATATATATATATATATATATATATATATATATATATATATATATGATGATATATGATATATATGATATATTATGTTAGTTTCATTGGTATCATAGCTGTAGAGTTGGCAGAAACCTATATATATATATATATATATATATATATATATATATATATATATATATATATATCATATACAACCTTATATAGCCTATATGGCCCATCTTATATAGCCATATAGGTGCCATATAAGGTTGTAATATTATGCCATATAAGGTTGTGTGTGTGTGTGTGTGTGTGTGTGTGTGTGTGTGTGCATATATATATATATATATATACATATATATATATATATATATATATATATATATATATATATATATATATATATATATATATATATATATATATATATATATATATATATATATATATATATATATATATATATATATATATATATATATATATATATATATATATATATATATATATATATATATATATATATATATATATATATATATATATATATATATATATATATATATATATATATATATGAGGACTGTGACATTCGCATGGAGTTCGGAGAAATCATGCTGGCTTGGCATGAAGAGTGGCCCCATCTCATGTCCATGTCCAGTCATGTCCACCATCCCAGCGGAGTTTCTGGAAAGTCAGTGGATGCCATTCCTGAACGTTTGCAGCAGCTGGTGGGAAGATCTGGGGCACATATTGAATTTTAGAGATAACTTACCATTTATGCCTACCTCGTATGATTAATTTTTTTGAGAATAAATAAATATAATGTACATTGTTTTGATACCAATGAAACTAACATAATCGCCATTTATAATTAGCCAGACCGATCCCTTATATAATAAACCCAATATGTGTCATGGTTTGTTCTTTACTAGGTTTCAGCCATCTCTCTAGCTATGATACCAATGAAACTAACGTAATCGCCATTTATAATTAGCCAGACTGATCCCTTATATAATAAACCCAAAATGTGTCATGGTTTGTTCTTTACTACCTTTCAGCCATCTCTACAGCGATGATACAGAGGAAACTAACATAATCGCCATTTATAATTAGCCAGACCGATCCCTTATATAATAAACCCAATATGTGTCATGGTTTGTTCTTTACTACGTTTCAGCCATCTCTACAGCGATGATACAGAGGAAACTAACATAATCGCCATTTATAATTAGCCAGACCGATCCCTTATATAATAAACCCAATATGTGTCATAGTTTGTTCTTTACTAGGTTTCAGCCATCTCTGCAGCTATGATACCAATAAAACTAACATAATCGCCATTTATACCAGACCGATTCCTTATATAAGAAAAAAAAGTCGAAGGTTTTTTCCTTTGAAAAAGTTGCTTCTCTGGGATGTGATTTCATATTTGAATGACTCTGCTGCCTAATTTCACAGGTTCGTTTTTACAAAACCCAGCTAAGAAAAAACCGAAGGTTCTTTCCCTTGTATGACACAAACCTCTCTGTTCAAAGCATGAATGTATATTCTGGTCGGAGATGAAAATGACAGACTTGAACTTTCTTAAGCTTTCAAAAATAAACGCATCTCTAAGAAATCAGACATAGAATACACTTAACATTGGTTCGTATCTATGAAGCCTTGGTATAGACTACATTAATACCTTTGTGAAACGGTAATGCCTGAGATTAGAGTCCGGATCCCTTTGTATAAACCAATGCCTATGATAGATGCTCCGGCAGCTGGGATCAAATCCCCGGGCTCCTTATTGCTAAGTTATAAAAACATATAATACCACAAACAAGAGAAAGGCATAGTCCCCGAATACCTTATAAAGGACAGAGCATCACCTGCGCTTTGCCATAAACAAAGTATGCATTACGTGTTTCTTTTTTTTATAATTACAATCCTACATTAGACCCTTTATCAAATTTATCAAAACCTTTTTATACATACATGCCACATCGTTCCTCATTTTTAATCCAAGCTTTTTTTTAACTATGTCCCGTATCGTCTTTTACTACGTTGCAGCTACCACTGCAAACACGATTTATGTATATACATCACACAAGAAAAAGCATTCGGCTTTTTTATTAGTTGGAATATAGTAGAGATCATACAACAGAATCAGGCAATAGTCACTCAAATATGACATCATACTTCAGAGAAGCAACTTTGAACAAAAACAACAAAAATTTCTTTAAGTGCTATTTTTGTTACTTTTGTAGAAGTCAGACAAGAACTTCGGGGCGTGGGGCTCAAACCTGGTACCCCCCCCACCCCTCGGATACCGCCGTGCTTACAAAAATGACTAGATATATCAATTTCCGGTACTTCCTTATTATATAGAATTATCCCGTCTTAGACATCATAAACTGAATAATATATTTATATTTGAAGTTGCCAATAGCACAGTGGAGTAAGGACTTTCCTTCGGTTCCGAAGGATATGAGTTCAACGCACTCTGCGGCAACGACCGATTATTCCTGATCCATTCCACCTTCAGTAATTCTGATGCAACAGGAAACTCTTCCTGAACAATATGCCACACTGGTTTCAATTCTTCATTTGGAGATCCTCGGCAAATAATTTTTCCATTGCCTGGGTACCTTAGAACTTATTTTATGAAGCTTTCCTTGGTAATGTTCACTGTATAAAAATAATACAACAGTAAGTTCACCACAGATGATTTGTGGCGCTTCACTTCATTCTTAGTACTTCCATTTATTTTATTTTCCTTTTAATTTCCTTTGATTTTTATTTGATTTTTCCTCATTTGTGCTCTTTTTTTGGGCCATAAAAATGTCATTTGATATTTGATGAAGGAACTTTATTCTTCTTCTAATAACAGGTGGAATGGCTGTGACGGTTTATCATTTTCTTTTTTTCACGTCGTGATATTTATTTTCTCAGATTCTAGTTCGTGTATGACTTGAAAAAGGCTAATTACTTGTTTTGGCGGAGAGCCGAGATAAGAGCTAGTTTCGGTGTGTATTAAAGTTTTTGTATGAAATTCTTAGACCTTTCCTGGGGGATCAAATCCCCAGGCCCCTTATTGCTAAGTAATAAAAACATATAATATCACAAACAAGAGAAAGGCATAGTCCCCGTATACCTTATAAAGGACAGAGCATCACCTGCGCTTTGCCATAAACAAAGTACGCATTACGTGTTTATTTTTTTTGTAATTACAATCCTACATTAGACCCTTTATCAAATTTATCAAAACTTTTTTATACATATATGCCACATCGTTCCTCATTTTTAATCCAAGCTTTTTTTGTTTTTTTGTTTAACTGTGTCCCGTATCGTCTTTTACTACATTGCAGCTGCCGCTGCAACCACGATTTATGTATATACATCACACAAGAAAAAGCATTCGGCTTAGTTATTAATTGGAATATAGTAGAGATCATACAACAGAATCAGTCAATAGACACTCAATTATGACATCATACTTCAGAGAAGCAACTTTGAACAAAAAACAACTAACATTTCTTTAAGTGCTATTTTTGTTACTTTTTTAGAAGTCAGACAAGAACTTCGGAGCGTGGGGCTCAAACCTGGTACCCCCCACCCCTCGGATACCGCCTTGCTTACAAAAATAACTAGATATATCAATTTCTGGTACCTCCTTATTATACAGAATTATCCCGTCTTAGACATCATAAACTGAATGATATCTTTATGTTGGAAGTTGCCAACAGCACAGTGGAGTTAAGACTTTCCTTCGGTTCCGCAGTTCAACACACTCTGCGGAAATGATATCAATAAATTTCTTAGACCAACAGCAAAAACCAAACTTGATACTGTTACTCAGTCCCAGAGAATTGGTTAAGTTCTGCAGGATTATGGAAAGAGTCTTTGAATTTGGCCTTGACATTCTGATAGTCTTTTGAAAGTCTTTTGTGCGTTGAGTAACGACGAGCTTCTTGTAATTCTTTTGAGATGTGAACAGTAAAATTATTTTTAATTGATATGAACTTTTTAAATAGTAAAGCTTTTGAAAGTTTAGATGCTTCACCATCCTTGAGCTTTCCGGTTGTTCCGTTTAGCTCCTGAGGAGCTACCCAGCCTTTCGTCCAGGCGATGCATGTTTTTGGTGTTTTCTTCGAATTAAAGGGACCTGGAAAGGATAGTTGTGCCAAATGGGGCTGATTGCATCTGTACGGCTCGGGTATTGGTTTATCGAGATATATAGATATATAGACAGAGGAATATCGACCATAAATTGCTCGTTCTAAATTGACGAGCTTTAAACCTGAACCAATTACGACAAAATCAAAATAAATTGGCTCTAATATGTTTGCTAGAAGCGCGCCTTGAACACCTTGAAGTACATTGCAAGCAGCCAACTTATCAGAACAGCTCATTGTAAGTAGTGGGTTTTTACCGCTTATCAAATCGTCCATTCCTGGCTGTTGCCATCTTTTATTATTCCGAGGACCGATTTCTCTTTTCTTTTCAATTTACAAACACACAACACCATGCGTTTTTCTGCATTTATTTATAATGCTATTCCTGCAATCCCCACAAGGGGATGTATTTATAAAAAGGTGAACCATGTAACCTTCTTGAAGTACAATTTTTTTTTAATTCGTAAAACTTTAATATTTCATTTCTTAAAGTTCCGCTGCTTATGCACTCTTCGACTTGTGCCATTAAAAAATACTTAAAACACCTTTTAGATAAGACTTCGGCATGGCAGTCTATAAGGGTTTCTCCTTGAAAATCTAATTTGGTGCCTGAAAGAAACTTAGTCCCACTGGTCAAGCATACTACTTCCATTCCATGCCCTATTTGTTCTAATATAATTCTTGCTACAATCTTGTTGGTTTTCAAAACGTTTGATATTTGTAATTGGGAAAACTTCTCTTTAACGAGACTTGATATTGAATCGACCGAATGTTGATTAACCCCACACATGAATGGCCAAAAGGAGCGGTGCAAGGTGTTCAATGGATACATGATGAGGAGCTCTGGAACAGAAGAAGGTTTCGAAACTAGATGAAGCTGCTTCTAAAGTGGTTGACCACTTTGAAGAGTTTGCATCCCCGATGTATCTGGACGACCAACAGGACCAAATTGATAGTCGCTTGAGAATCGGTCAAGCGACTATAAATTTTATTTGGAAATCCTCGACAAATAATTTTCCATTGCCTGGGTACCTCATAACTTGTTTTATGAAGCTTTCCTTAGTCATGTTCACTGTATAAAAACAATATAACAGTAAGTTCACCACAGATGATTTCTGGCGCTTCATTCTCGGTGCGTACAAACAGCTCCTCCCTCTTACTCTTTCATTAGCGGGTTAGTAATGTTAGTATGTGTTTATCAGTCACTGAAAAATGTGTAACTTGAAAAAGGTGTAGTTCGTGTGTGACTTGAAAAAGGCTAATTACCTGTTTTGGCGGAGAGCCGAGATAAGAGCTACTTTCGGTGTTTATGAAAGTTTTTGTATGAAATTCTTAGACCTTTCCAGGCGGATCGAATCCCCGGGCCCCTTATTGCTAAGTAATAAAAACATATAATATCACAAACAAGAGAAGGGCATAGTCCCCGTATACCTTATAAAGGACAGAGCGTCACCTGCGCTTTGCCATAAACAAAGTAAGTTCCCATTACGTGTTTTTTTTTTTGTAATTACAATCCTACATTAGACCCTTTATCAAATTTATCAAAGCCTTTTTATACATACATGCCACATCGTTCCTCATTTTTAGTCCAAGCTTCTTTTTTTTAACTATGTCCCGTATCGTCTGTTACTACGTTGCAGCTACCGCTGCAACCACGATTTATGTATAAGAGCTACTCAAGAAAAAGCTGCTTTTTCACACAAGAAAAAGCATTCGACTTTTTATTAGTTGGAATATAGTAGAGATCATACAACAGAATCAGGCAATAGTCACGCAAATATGACATCATACTTTAGAGAAGCAACTTGGAACAAAAAACAACTAACATTTCTTTATGTGCTATTTTTGTTAATTTTGTAGAAGTCAGACATTATATCGTTCCGAAGGATATAAGTTCAACACAGTCTGTGGCAATGATCGATCTTAGATGATATGTGCACTAGAACATCATAGCGAGCAGTTTAAAGGCTCATTTGAAAGGAGATTCTATATCTAATACAATTTCTGTCAAAACTGCATCTTCATATATCAGATGATGTAACACATGCAGATTTTGATATGGGTATAATACCATATTATATTATATTATACACCATATTATATTATATTATATTATATACCATATTATATTATATTATATATCATATTATATTTGTCTTTTTTTGTCTTATGTCCTTTTTTCTTACTTTTTCTTTGTTTGTTATTTCTTTAGCGCTAGATGGGCACTAGAACATCATAGGGAGCAGTTTAAAGGTTCATTTGAAAGGAGATCCTAAATCTAATGCAATTTTCGTCATAACTGCATATTCATATATCAGATGATGTAACACATGTATCTTTTTATAATGGGTATTATACCATAATATAAAATGATATGGAGACATCATAAGGAAAATATAACACCCGCATCTATTGAAAATTTGCTTTTCAGGGATTTTATGTTAAATCATAGAGACTCTACTGCCTGATTCCCTGTTCTTTGATCTGTTCATTACTAGAATATATGAGACTAAACTTGATGAAACTTATATAAATAAAATCAGCATAAAAATCCAACTCTTTTGATGTATCTATTGGTATCAAAATTCCAATTTTTAGAGTTTCAGTTGCTATTGAGCTGTGTCGCCTCTTACTTACAGTTCGTTACCCCGAACTGTTTGATTAACAAATTTATTATCATGTCTTATATGTAATTTTTTATTTAAAAAGGCACTAGAACTTTTAATATCCGTTCAAATAAGCCGTCTCGCGACATTCTAGGACCACTGGTTTGATACGATCACCCCTGGGAAAAAAGGGCAAATAAACAGGCATCCGTGATCTTTCTTCTGGCAAAAAAAAAACACAATTTCACATTTTTGCAGATAGGAGCTTGAAACCTCTACAGTAAGGTTCTCTGATACACTGAATCTGATGGTGTGATTTTCATTAAAAATTTTATGACTTTTCGGTGATGTTTTTCCCTTTTTTTGAAAATAAGACAAATTCTCTGAGGCTCGTAAATTTTGATGGGTAGGACTAAACTTGATGAAACTGATATATTTGAATTCAGCATTAAAATTCGATTCTTTTGATATATCTGCTGACATATAAAATTCCGTTATTTAGAGTTTCTGTTAATATTGAGCCGAGTCAGTTCAGTCAGTTCGGTAATAGTGAGACGTCCGACAGTTTGAAAATATTTGGTATGGATGTGAAACTAAACATCCATCCTCCCTTTCCACCACCAATATGTAGTTTTTTTTAATGTGGAGGTAACAGGTGTTTGTCGTCTGGGCCTCGACTCAGTTTGGTGAGTCCGTCAATAATAATAACAATAAGCTGCATAGGGCTGAATACAAATATAAAACGTAAAAGCGAATATTATTTCATAGATGTTTTCGTCGTGATAATAATTAATGCACATAACAATGAAAACAATGCAGATTATAAGCTCATATGTAAGTAGTAACTTGTATACAAAAACCTTAAATGTCTTTTTAACAATATATTGAGACAGTCTGACGGATATTTGTACTTTTTTTAAATAAAAGATAAGTCAACAAATCTAAGGTGATATCTAATTAAACAAATTGAAAATGCAGCGAGAACTTAAACCAAGCCAAAAAAATTTACCTCTCATTTTTACTAAGTTGGTCGATAACCTTTCCCAGGGCACTGAGACTAACATTGATAGCACACCCTTCTTTGAATCTTCCTCCAGTGGCTCCTGTTTGATTGACCTTTTCAGATCCAGCCAAATCAACTAGATTTAGATGAGAGAGTTGAATGGCGATTTCATCGCTCCCAGTCTCACAACGACTTCTACTCTCGATAATCTGAAAAACAAAAGGATGAGTCATACTTCATTATGACAGGACATAGGTGTAAAGCACCTGACCAACCCTTAGAAGAGAGGGTTTTTCGGAAGCTTTTACCTACTGAGATGGGGTAGGGGGGGGGGGATTCAGTTTCGAAAGAAGTTGATCGTGAGAACAATAGTTTTCATATTTTTGGAATGAGGTTCTTCCAATCAATCTCTGGGAGGAAGGGAGGGAGTCTCACAAACAGCTGAATATACAGCTTTATAGTGTAAGAAGGTGCTGAAAAAAAGGAAACTGTAAGACCTTCCACATCACGACAGCAACCAAACAAGTGTTAATACAAATAACGTAAGGTGGTTATTCGCAACAAGCTATGAATTACCGTCCAAAAAATGCGCTTCAATCCCAATTTATAGGGCTACAATGATAGAAATGAGATGGCTAGGACACGCTCCGCGGATGAAGGGTGACAGATTACCAAATAACCTTGCCGTCCAATCGTCTAGGGCCAAACAAGAAGCAGGTCGTCCCCGAATGAGGTGGAAGGATGCAAAGAGGGAGGCTTTGAATTGATCATTATGGAGTAGAAACGTGCGTAGCTCCGTCGTCCTCAGACGGCTTGGTGCTGCAGTGAGTTCTTAGTAGTAGTAGTAGTATGAATTAAAGACAAAAAAGTATGGATTAATTAACGGCTTATAAGACCGGTAGTGAAACTTTCTGGAGTGTCGGCTGAAAAGCAAGGTAATTGAAAATTGACCATAGTTCCATTGTCTTTACAAACTTATCTCAATCAACTGGGATTAGTAACTATGTCTCGGTTACGGTGTAGCAAGCTTTCAAAATATTATTCCCTCCATGAAATTTAAAAAATAACTGATTACTGATTAAAAAAAAATAAATAAAGGAAACGTAAAGATTGTTTAAGTCATAAATATAATAATTTGAATTTGGCACCAAAAACCATTACCAAAAACACTTTCCGCTAGTAGCCTAGATTTGCTTTTCGAGTCTAGCCGATTCTTGTCTTCTCACGAATATCAGTCTAGCAGCTTCTCGCTAATCGCAAATGTCAAATGCAAAGCTAAGTCGGCTTCGATAGTCGGTCCACGAATAACACCATATAGAACAACTGTTTTATTTATCAACTTAACACAACAAAAAACATTAGCCACCAATGGAGAGCAGAGCTCGTGGGTCTACATCCAAATAATAGGTTCCTGTCCGACGTCATTTACAGAGTAAAATGTTACCAGGGTAAAACCTCCCGAATCAGGCACGTCAACCTCCCCAACCTCTAAAAATACATTTTCTTAGAGGAGGTAAGATGAGCAGCAAAAGGAACCAATACATGAAAAATACACAAAATAACATGTAAATTATAAAAATAAACAGATTTCGAATACATACCGAACAATATAGACTGATTTCATTACAAAAGTTGTAAAGACTTAAGTCTGGAGCTTTATATGTACAAAACATTTATTTAGTTAAAAGATCAGGCTATATGATGAATTCAAATGACTATTTATATATTTCACTCTGTTAAGCATCAGAGATGTATCTACACTTTTTGTTTTAGCTTCTTCCATCTTGGAAATGTCAGTAAGCCTGCCATCCTTATTCCAAAACAGATATTTGAGTTTTGCAGTTTCAACATGAAATTTTTTTCATCTATAAAAGTTGCCTGCGCAGAGATTTTTTTTTTCTCTTTGTTTCATAGTAAAAAGCAATAAAAATAATCCTGAATTAGTAGATTTAGGTGCTTAGAAATGGCTAGAATACTTTCTTTAAGGCCTTAATAATAGCAAAATCGGTACTCATTATTTAATATCTTATATTATTTTTAATATTATTTATTGTTTACGCACACTATACAATAGTATTATATGTGGTGTAATACACAAAAAAAGGAGAAAAAAACAAAAACATAAAAGGAAAAAAGAACCTAATAAGGCGGTGATGTGGAAAGATATTAACGCAAGCTGTGTTGCGAACTCCCTGTGCAGTAACTCGAATTTTATTGTAATATCTCTCCGGATTAGTTTCGAAATTTTCTAACAATATTCCGGTTTTTGTCCAACGCGGAAGAAACTAAAAAAAAAATCTAGAAAAACTAATCCGGATTCTTTTTAATTCATTAATTATTTTAATTCCGCATTCATTACAATGACTAAAGCTAGAAATCTTTACTATTGAGGACTGTAACCTCTTTTAATGTGCTTATGTCTCTTTTCCCGAATCCATCCCAAACGAATTCCTGCAGACATGCCTGAAAGGGACCAATCCCCCCCCCCCTCCTTTTTGCTTCCATTCTAAATGCCAAAATAATTCCACGTCATCGTGTTTCTTGGCTTATAAATATCGTTAAAATGTAATAGAAAATGCCAGAAACACTCAAATGCACCACAAAATAAGCTAAAACAAAATGCCAGAAACACTCAAATGCACCACAAAATAAGCTAAAACAAAATGCCAGAAACACTCAAATGCACCACAAAATAAGCTAAAACAGAATGCCAGAAACACTCAAATGCACCACAAAATAAGCTAAAACAAAATGCCAGAAACACTCAAATGCACCACAAAATAAGCTAAAACAAAATGCCCGAAACACTCAAATGAACCACAAAAAAAGCTAAAACAATAAAAGGGATGGTTATTCAGAATTCTTAGAAATAAGGGAATAACTGATCCGAGGTAGCTTTCGAGATTACAATAGCAAAATCTACTCACTGATACTAATCAACAGTTTTCTTTTGAGCGCATTATTAATTTATTTATTATTCTTGATATTTACATCTTTATTATCTAAAATATTGTTTTGCGGCAACAGCTTAATAGAATTGAATTTATTTGCGCTTAAAGCCCATAGACTATGGCAAAATAAATAAAACAAACAACAAATAATTTATCTTTATTTTTAAACGATTTTACAATAATCATTCATTTTTTTCAATCCTTTTTTCAAATAATCAATTAATCATTTTATTTTTATAATATCAAGTTCATAATTTTATTTATATTTCATTTTTAGATATTATTATTTTATTTGTGTACCACATATTTTATTATTTATTATAATTATTTATTACAATATATAATTATTTTACTAATTATTTTAATAATTAATTAATCAAAGTAATTATTTTTAAATAATAATCAAATTATTTCTAAAAATAATTTGATTCCCAATTCTCTCCTCTTAGGTGATTTTTAAATCTCTGCGGTAATATCTTTGTCGATAAAAAATTAGGATATGAACAGCTTGAAAGGGAATTAGGATATGAAAGACGGAAATTTTATAACTTGTTTTGAAACATCAATAAAAAGAGGACAAAATCCAACCCCCCCCCCCCCATCTAAAAAATTGCAAACAAATGTACTAATCCAATAAACGAGGAAAACGATATACAAGAGACACTTACGATTCTAAATATAGTGTGCGATCGAGAACTCCGCTCGTTCATGTTTGTACACGCTATGTGACGAAGTTTTTCACCCTTTTTCATAACGTCTATTACCTATGAAGAGAAACAATTAATAGAAGAACAAGAAGTTAGAAAAACAACTTAATTAAATCAAAAAGCTTGGCAGGTATCGATACTGGAAATAAATCATTCTTTAGTCTTGTAAATTATCATTATTAAGACACATTTTGAGTGCTGAAATTAATGTTGAATGTGTTTAAGCTGTTTTTTTTGTTTGTTTGTTATTTTTTGCAGCCATGGCCCTTGTGGCTTTAGAGCATTAAATAAGCATCTATCTATATATTTTTGTGTTATTATTTTTGTCATTTTAATTATTTCGTGTGAGAGTATTGTGTGTTACTATGGTGTCATGTGCCTTATTAGGTGTGTTTGGTTATGCTGTGTTATTATTATGTTACGGTAATCGTTGTTTGGTATGTATTTTTTTATAGAGTCCGTAATTGTTTTTTTTTTTTTTTTTTTTTTTTGCTTTTGCCATGGCCCGATGAGGCTTTTGTAGTAATAAATATCTATCTATCTATTGTCATATAATAGAATTTAATCTCCAAAAAGCACAGGGTCATTGTTGAAAACATAAAGAAAACAACCACAAAAAAAAACAACAGAAAACCACTATGCAATAAATGTGTCAACAAATTGAATAAAACAATCTCTATCTGACACAAAAGGTCGGTCTAAGTAGACCAATAGTTTTGTTGTGGTGAAGGATTAACCCCAAGCAATTTCCAATCATCAATAACTCATTCACAATTCACTTCTCAAACATCTTTATTTATTTATTTATTCAATAAAGGAGGAAGCCATAGGCTTGTCGCATAACAACACAAAAAAATAACAGCTCAAACAGCAAAACACAAAAAGAAATAAAACGAAAAAATATTCATAAATAAAAAACAGCTATGCAACAACTATATTACAGACTGTTTTTCATAGAACTCAGTTTCAACAAGAGCACTCTTAAATGATTGCACTGTTTGCGCAGAAACTACGGTATCAGGTAAACTATTCCAAAGTTTAGTTGCACGGTTAACAAAGCTACATTGACCGATTTTCTTGAGCACTTGTGGCTGATACAGTTTATACAAGTTTTGTCGAGTGGCTGAGTAATGACTAAGTTTGAAAAAATCAGCCCAGTCCACATTATCGACACCCTTCATAATACGGAATGTATTGATCAGGTCAATCCTATCCCGTCGTAACTCCAGAGAAGGAAGTCCCAAACACTCCAGTCGACGCTGATATGGTAAATGGCTCAAGTATGGCACAAACTTTGACACCCGATGTTGAACCCTTTCAATTTGCTGCAAGTCACATTTCCATGTAGGATACCACACAGAGGAACAATATTCTACAACCGGGCGAACTATTGTCATAAAAGTGTGAAGGTTAAATTTCATGAAACTTCTCTTAATCCGAAGCAGACTGTAATTAGCATTTCGTGAAATTATTGACACATACTTATGAACCTTCAGTTGGTTACCAAAGTGAATACTTAAATCCTTTACTGAATCTGCAGATGAAAAAGATGTATCAAAAAGAAAATAATGATAAGTCGAGCTTTTTGAAAAGTAATGGAGTACAAAACATTTTTGATGGTTTACACACATGGAATTCAATTTACACCAATCATTTTGGGAATTCAGATCCTCTTGAATAACTTGAATAAGGGTGACATCTACCGGGGAGGTAACACTTTTATAAAGTTTTATATCATCTGCAAACAGTTTGACATTGGAGTGACGAATTACTTCAGGCAAATCGTTGACAAACAAGCAAAATAACACTGGGCCCAAACAACTGCCATGTGGCACACCACTCAAAATTGGACTCTCACTTGAAAGTGCACTACCGACTATAACTTGCTGGGAACGGCCTGATAAATAATCTGTAGTCCATGTTAAAGTTCTACTGCCTAGCTTATACTTTCCACATTTTTCAAGCAACAAAGTATCTGAAACTTTGTCAAATGCTTTACTGAAGTCAATGTACAAGCAATCAAACTTCAAACCAAAATCAGCCATATTTTGGAAATCTTTTACAACTTCTAGCAACTGCATATTGCATGACCTGTTTTTCTAAAACCATGCTGTGACAGATGCCATAGTTTATTTTGGTTGAAATAATCCTGTATCCGATATACAATAATCTTTTCAAGAACTCTCGAAAAAATTGAGGTGTTTGAAATTGGACGATAATTTCCAAATTGGGATTTAGATCCTCCTTTGTGGAGTGGCTTTACAACCGCTTTTTTCCACGCTGCAGGGCATTTACCATTCAGTAGACAGTGGTTAAACATAAGCGCAAGAGGTTCAGCTAAACACGAGGCTGTCTTCTGAAGAAAAGTGTTAGAATACCATCTATATCTGGAGCTTTATTAACGAAAAGGTCACGGAGAATTTTTAAAACCTGCTCTGAAGAAATATCAGTCATTGAAGGGCACTTTGTCTGCTGAAACAAACTCGGTAAAATGGGGTGGACTGCATGCATGGACATCATTTAGATTTACAAAAACTGACGAAAACACTTGATTAAACACATCAGCCTTTTTCTGATCATCACTTATTAATTCACTTGTAGTTGGGTCATCAAAAATGCACGAATCAGTAGAGGAGTCAGTCTTATTTCTATTGACATACTTCCAAAACTTCTTTGGCCACCCTCGAATATTAGTAATAACAGACGATTCGAGTGATTCCCGGTTAACGCGTAGAGAACGAGTGGCGTGATTCCGAGCCATTTTATACGCACACCACGAGTCTTTATTTTTTTCCAACATATACTGTCTCCATTGTTTATTTTTAACACTAATAGCATCAAGTACAAATTTTGGCAGTCGTCTTCTTTTTCTTGAACCTTCTTGTATGTAATAACGTGGAACGAACCTATCACATGCATCTTTTATAGCCTCTCGGACAAACTCAAAAGCAAAATCCACATCAGCATTACTAGACTGAAGCTCCTCAACAATAGAAACGGAACGGATAAAGTCTTGAATTTCATCGTAACGACCCTTGCTGTAATCATAATAAAGTTTAGACCCAGAGTTCACCGCTGCACTTACATTCATTGATAGAGACATAACTACATGGTCGCTTTTACCTAGAGGTGGCAGCATCTTAAGGTCTATTATGTTATCTGGAGATTTCGTGATCACCAAATCCAGTAATTGCTTCCGAGTTCTGAGTGGAATTGCTTCTGAGTCTTGTGGGATCCACAACATGCTGGTACAGAAAGCTTTCCTGTAAGGTTTGCACAAGTTTAAAAGCGAAACTCTGGTCCGTCCCTGATGTAGCTTGGGATAACCAGTCAATATCGGGCGCATTAAAGTCACCAAGAACAAGAATTTTTGAGGAAACAGGCGCAAGGTACGACAGATAACTCAGCAGGCAATCATCATTTAACATATTAAATTCATTTCTGGAAGGGCTTCGATATATGTCTACAATCCTCACATTTTGGGATATCCCTGGCAACTTAATTTCCACACTAATTACTTCACTTAATTCCATAGTAAACGAAACATCAACTTCTGCACATTTTAATTTAAATGACGACGAAATATAAATACAAATTCCCCTTTTGGAATGCTTGTTATACACGACATAATAGCCACTCAGTTGAAAGAAATGTGCTTCGGGGTTAAGACAGTGCTTTGGGAGCACCTCAGTCACGATAACTATATCAGGTTTCTGCAAATTTACCAAAGAATAAAGTTCATCAAGTTTGTTTGAAAGTACATCAGCATTTGAATACAACACGGAAAGATTATTCTTCCATTTCATGCCTGCAGGGGGCCGCTTGTCCCTAATGTTTCTTTGAATCACGTTACCTTCTAACTGTCTATTTATACTGGTTACATTGTAGGGTAAAACGTTTAATGTTGCATTGCAGTTGGAAGGGCTGCACAAATCTGACCGTTTTTTGGAACTATAGAGTTCCTACGTATAACCAAATCAACTTCGCCCTGTGCACGCCTGACCTGCAACTCCTCATAGAACTTTGCTCTTTTCTGACGATCAGTCTTGGGTATATCATTTCGGAACTGGATCGTACCTGACCCTTTTCTTTCGTACGACTTTTGCAGAATCTGCTTCTTAGTTTTGAAATCTGGGACTGAGAATAATATGGGAACAGGCCTTTTTTTGGTAATGGTGGTTACAACTTGGCTTTGCTGACTCCTCAGACGACGGACATTAGAGACGCTTATGTTTGGGAGCCCATAATCACTCACAAGATATTTTCTTATGTAGAGTTCATCATTTGTCTGAGGGGGGACACCAAAAACAACAATATTTAGCTTGCGACGCTGACGGTCTCTATCATCTGCAACCATCTGTTTAACTTTGGTTTCAAGCTGCATCTCAAGATCTTTTTTCAACGTCTGAATCTCTGACTCGATCAAACTCTGAACAGCGCCCTTGTCAAACGATGGAGACTGTTCAAGGGTTGTCAAACGGCTCTCAACATTACCAAAACGGTTTTCAATGTCGGTGGTTAGCTGTTCTCGAAGTTCGGAAAATGCTTCTTTCACTACATCTTTAACTTTGGTGTCCAGTTCATTTACTGCACTAAGAGATGGCCGGAATGGTTCGAGAGTCTTGTCTAAAAGTTTTTGAATATCGTCCAAAGACGCCCCACCTGTCACTTGTGGGTTACCTTTGCAAACTGGGCATTTCCACTCGCAGCCTACTCGCCGGGTCATTTTAGTAAGTAGAGAGCATTCAGCCTTTGACATATCCAGACAATCAATGCATAACCAGAGGCTACATCCGTCACAGTTCATTCCACTTGAATCTATATCTAAATTCTCATCACATGTTGCGCACATATCGGTCCCTTTTTTGGGGCTCTGACGAGGTCTTTTTGGTGGCATTATATTCAAGCTTTAAGGAATCTAAGGTAGACAAGATCCGTGGGAAGTGCAACACACAAATCACCTGATCCCAGCAGTTTAAGGACACAAGATCCCGCTAGTACTATACGGCTCTTGAATGTTTGTTGTTGCTCCCTTCTGCACAGGCTGTCTCCGAAAAATGCAGCTTGAATTTTAACGTCAAAAATGCGTAAAAACGGTTGAGCTAATTTAATCTTTGTTATTACAAAAATATAATATTTAGCTGTATTTGGCAACTTTATATTTGGCAACTATGTATTGCCAGAAGAAACAGGTGTACTTGAAGTAATCCTTTATTTGTTTACAATCCTTTGTTTGTTTTAATTTGAATTCAATTAGAATTCAAACACAATGGATTAATTCTCATGTAAATAAAAAATAAATTATCTTCCAGGTAACTTCACAGACCAGGTAAGTGAATTCACACTTTGAGAAAAGAAACTTAAGGATGGATAATAGTTGGAAACGATAAATATAGGTACCAATAACTGCTTTACCACATGAAATTGGTCAGTAATCCTGTATTCAATTTTCACTTAGATTAAGTTGCTGTTGTTCAGTCTTATTCTCCCAAGTGAAAACGGACACGTATGTTAAACAAAACATATCTTCTTCCATACAGTCAAACATATGAGCATAAGAGAAGAGCTCCAACACTATATCAAATTTTATTATTAATTTGAGCTAAAGCACTAGCCTTATCTATACGTTTAGCAGTCTACAAACCCACTAACCCCCCTTCTGGATACGGCCATATTGCTAAGACTTTTCACCTTGTTCTTCCAAACTTTTCAATTTTCCAAACTTAGACACCCTTCCCCAACCCCACTTTCTAAATCTTCACTGTATCTACCTTCTTTACTATTAATATTACTACCTATGCAAGAACAGCTATTACCACTATTATTTGTAAAACTTGATTATCCTTGTGGTTATTATTTTTTCTTTTATGTTATGACTAGTAAAAAATACACTTCTCGAAATACAGATCTTTTTCAGTAAAAGGCAAATGACGCAATAGGCAAATGACGCTATAGTCTTTAGAAGGTTCAGGGGACTAATCCCTACGTCTTTTTGTGGTATTTTTTTTTCGTTTTAAGTTTGACTTGGATACTCATTTTAAATTTTATTCATTTTAAGATTGATTTATTCATCAATAGCAACATCTTTTATCTTTATGTTTAATGTTATGATTTATTTGGTTTCTGGTTGTTTTGGGGTTCATTAATTCATTGATAGTAATTTCTATTCGTTTTCAGTTTGAATTATTATAGGACTTACTTCTTCTCGTCTTAGGCTTTAATATAATTCTTCACTTTTCTCTGGAGAGCTTCTCTTTCCCCTTTTTCTTTTTCTTTTTTTTTTTTTTTTCTAATATATAGAGAAAAAACACTTTCCTTGGACCCTTCATTCAGATGAAATATGTTTGCCCTTTTCCGGAAAACTAAAGTGTACTGAAACAAATCAGAGTGTATGATGAAATCAAATCACTTTCTCCTTCAATTTTCACATCCCCCTCCCACCCATTTTCAGGACCATCCTTAAAGACGGTCATTACAGCGGCTTCTACAATCCTAATTTTAGTTCTGAGACTTTTATCCCCATTCTTCTGAACTTTCCAACTTTCCAAAACCACCCTGCCCCTTCTCTACTTTTCAAGTCTTCACTTCATCCACCTTCCTTACTATTAATATTAAAACCTATTTAGGAAAAGCAATCCGTTTTGGCCAACTTTCTCATTACCTAACATCATTCATTAACTACTTCCTAGTTCAAGCAACAAAGTATTCTTAACATTACTTTTCAGATCTGCTATAAACCCTCAAAACCCCTTAAAATCATCGACCACAGCTATATACGAGAGACATCTGTCTCTCGATGAAATGATGTTATTTGGGCATTCATTTTCTGATTCAATTTGGGCCGAAAAAAGGACGAAACTTGTACCCCTGGAGCGAATTCCTCTGTTTTGCACAATTTTCTTATTGGAAAATTTTTATTGAAGCCCAGTTAACTTAATTAGTCAACTTTTATGTAAGTATAGATATTTTATATTCAAGGGAAACGGAGCATGACGACGGAGTAACGCACTTAAAAATTAAAAAAGATTTAAAAGTAAATAAGAAAGCTAATTAAGTTATTGTATGTAAACTGCTAGCAAGTGTATGTTGGGACCTTTGGCCCCTTTTGTTTCAAAAAAATGTTTTTTTTATAAATTTAACTTCATTTATGTTAAATATCTAAATCCCGGGAAAGCTTTTATTACGATGTCTGAAGAATCCACTAATTAGCGAGTGTCTGAAAAAGCCAGTTGAGCGATGACTCATACAGCTTAAATTTACAGCTTGAAAAGCTTCAAAGGATGCTGGGAGTCTAATTTGATTCGGCCATTCATCGCCTTTGGTCAGAGGTGCGCGCGCGTCTTAAAGTGAATTCGTTAATTGTAAGAGTTTTGTCTTTAGTTCCGTTTGAGAGTTCCGTTTTTGAGTTTGTTATATGTGGTTGTGAATACAGATAAGAAATCTTTCTTTATATCTTTTACCTATTTTGATTGGCCTAGGTAGGGTCGGCAACCTACAGCAAGACTGAGATTAGAGTAGCTTGGTATAGAAAAAGAATCGTATACTAAGCCAAAATTTTCCTTGAGGGGGATTTGGGGAGTTCGATCTTTATGGTACCTGAGGCAAAATAGTGTGGCACACTGAAACCACGGGGAAAGTATACTTGCCAGAGAGCCCTGGCGGTTGTTTAAACCGCCAGAGACGGGAAAAGCAGAAATCCGTGGCGCGTAGAAGTTACACTGCTTTTGGGTTACCGCCAGATTACTCTGGTGGCATTAGATGTTTTTCCCCTATTTCACTGGCGAAGATCAGACATCTTCATCCTCCCCCAATACTGGTGGCATTGTAACCTACCAGCATAATAGTATTGCATTAGCCACGAGAATAGATAGAAAAATTAAATAGAGGCCAGATTTTTGTCATTTGGTGTCTATTTATTCTAGGTTTTTATTCTATTATATATATATATATATATATATATATATATATATATATATATATATATATATATATATATATATATATATATATATATATATATTTTCTAAATTACATTTATTCTAATAATTCCTGAAAAATATTTTATTCCAAACATACAGCGTGAGTGGCGGTTAACGGCGGAATCTGATCGTAATATTTTGCACTCTGGCCTCTACTCTTTTTTCTATCTCTATGAAAATAATCTATTCCATAAAACATTTAATACACCATAAATTTTAGAACTGATTCTCTACTTAAAATACTAGTTTCATATTCACAAAAACAGAAAGCTCAACAACGGCAGAGAAACGACTCTTTATAGAAATGCAATGGAGTTATTTCCGCTGTTTTGGCAAAACATAAAATAGTGCCATTTTTTATCTCGTTAAAAGGTTCTTTAAGAACGTTGCAGAGCTAGTTTTTCTCCCGAAATAGCTTTTTACACACACACAAAGTAAAGTTTTCCTCCCGTTTTTCGCTTGCAACCAAAAAATCTCAACTATATATCTCTAAACGATATATCAACCAAAAGCCATTTCTATACCCCCGCCCCTCCTGCCCAGCATTTCTTTTCTCTCTTCCTTTCTTTTATTCCTTGTTCCCTAGGTTTTTGTTGCTACTGTTTTTTTTTTTTTGTTAATTAAGTTAATTGTGCTATTGTTACTATTATTAAGACGAGATGTTTTGTGTATGTCCTATTATTTACACACCCAACCTTGGGAGCTCTGCTCTCTGTTGGGGGTTAATGTTTTGTGTATTTTTAAGTATATTAAATAAAGCATCTATCTATACTAAAATAGATACGTAAAAGACAAAGTTTATCGCCGCCAAAAGCATTTTATTATACAAATTTGCATCATGTAAGATTCGCGCTAAGTCGCAGCAAATTTTCCTTTAAATACTTATAGTTTTAAGCATATCCAAAACAGAAAAAATACATACACTATCAGGAGTGGAGCACATTTCTTCTGATAACTCTTTAATGACGACTTCATTGTGAGTATCACTTACTTTGAGTCGAGTGGAGCCTGTCAGCAAGTCAGTTATCTGCTCTTGATAGATCTCAATGAACGAAACTCTGAAAACAACGTGGAAAGATTAACATCTTGAGCAAATAAATAGTAGTTTTCAGAAACAAAAATAGTAATTTTGAATATTTATCCCCCCCCCCCTCCCTCTCACCTTCACAAAAATCTGGAAATACCTTGCTATGGGGTATTTTCACAGAGAAAAGTCGTTTTTGGTACTTCCACTGCATTTTTAAGACGACAAATTTGTCCCCCTCCCCTCAGTAGATACTGAAAAAAAGCGTCTTGCCTCTTCCCAATTTTCGTGAATTGACGTCTTTGGCCCCTTCCTCACTTGAGAATCCTTTCTTTTTGGCCTATCAGCAGAGTCTTTTGATTTACAGGGGTTCTGAAATGAGATCATTTTTTTCTGCGGTAAAAAGTATCCCCACGTTGGTGTCTTATCTACTGTTCCATTTTTGATATATTGTGGTGATATCATTTTTCAATGACGTGCATGATTTCTACCTTGAAAAACCGAGAAATTGACCAAGTTTAAACCAAGGAAACTTGGAAACTAACTATAAAGTAAGGCCGTATCCAGGGGGGGGGGGGTTACCCGATTTGAACCCCCCTCTCCCCGAAATTTTTGACCGAGTCGAAAATAAGTCGAAAATTAGTAAAACCTAGGTAAAAATCAGTAAAATTAGTCGAAAACTGAGTCAAAAATTAGTAACCCCTCCCCCCCCGAAAAAGTCAAAAATTAGTAAACCCCCCCCCCCACGAAAAAAATCCTGGATCCGGTCCTGCTATAAAGGATGTCAGTAGACTTTCACATAGTGAGTAAAATCACTGAAAATATTTTTAAAAATGACAAAGAGAGCTTCTTGGCTATTTTTGCCCCGTTTTAGTAACTTCATAGTAAAAAAAAATTGAAAGACGTGTCGTAGCTCTTACTTCGATGATTTTTTAACATGAGCGACACCAAGGAAATCTGTGGGAGGGGGGAGGCATGGTTTTCCTTGGAGCTTTATTCTTACCGAAATTTCAATGGGAATATTCCTCATTTTCCAAGGTCCTATGGATCTTTTTATGTGTTCTTACTTCCCAGGGGTGGGACATTGATTCGACCCCCCCCCCCCTACCCCTGCACTTATTATAGGATCGTAATATAGAATGATTGCCTCAAAGAGTGATGTAAATTACAGTGCTTACCTGAGCAAGTACTCCCGGTCGGGATTACTTTCAATGGCGTCAAATATCTCGTTTACAACGAGTTGTAGGACCCCCAATTCTGTTTTACTACCCATCATAGTGTGAGTTTTACCTGAAAAAGAAGATTGTAACAGAATGTAAAATTAATGACAAATGGAATAACTGCTGGGTACAGTTTAGCCTTTAAAAAAGATACCCCCGAGTCATTGCAGAAGGAATAACCTTCATCGGATCACTATTTTGTTCGAATACTTTATTAATTGTATTTATTATATTATAATATTTTATAACATCTATTTACTGCGGATGCTATTTCCCTATAAAATGTGGTTTAAATATTACTGATAATTTAACTAAGTGTATGTTAAGTCTGTGGTATATCTTTTCAACCGAATTTATGCTAAAACAAAAGGTACAACTGTTATGTAAACATCGGATTTTTTACTGATTCGTTCTGAAGTACCAAGGACAGTGAAAATAAATTTTTATTGTTTGAACTGGTTAAATGGTAAGCCATATACGTTTCAAGAGATTAGGAAAAATAGAGAATTCAACTTTAGAAAATTCAACCTCCTATGCAGTTATCCAGTTTTTGATAGTAGCAGGCGTCCAATTTATGAATGAAAAATCAGCAAATAAAAAAGCTAGAAGCATATGGTAAGAATAGTGGCGTCAATTGGGGAGGGGAGTATACGCGCCCACTTAGATTTAAAAAATACTTTTTTTGAGAGAGTATATTTATTGAAAATATTTTTTTTTACGTTTTCATTGAAAAAAGGCGACAAATTTATCCCCCCTAGATTTTGAAAATATATTTTACCCCCGACTAAATTTTCGCGAATTGACACCACTGGCACCAAACAGCTTAAGAAGATGTACCTTTCCTTTAAAGGTATTGTTGTCTTTGATAATCCATAGATTGTTAATATTTAATTACCAGGGCTGAATGCGTCGTCAAATTTAATTAATCAGTTTTGCATATGTCCTGAATATATATATATATATATATATATATATATATATATATATATATATATATACATGGGCAATATATTTGCACATTAGGGGGGGTAGTAAAGTACAGCAGGGCTGTATGCAAAATGTGTTAGCTACAATTATTCTGTATATTATGAAGTAATAATTGTTTTCTTAACATTTTTCGTCCTCTATAGGTACTTAATTAGGCATATATCCTAGGTTTTTACCCTTCTACCTATTTCAATAATATATTTGCACAGTAGGGGGGGGGGGGGTAAATTGAAGCATTTTTATGAATAATTAACTGTAATTTTTGGTAAATTTTTGGCAGTTCATATTATTGACTTAGGAACAAAGTGAACATACCACTTGATGCCTTTTTTATGCTGTTTATGAATATAATAATTGCTTCTACTGGAAATTCAAATTGGCCCCCCCCCACCCCCCTAATGTGCAAATATATAGTCTGCCCTGAATTGTAACCACACAAAGAAGTTATTAACACTAGTTAAGTTATTGAAAAGTGGTTAAAAACATATAATTCTTTATAAACAAGCTGTTCAAGACTAATATATTCCAAAAATACTTATTTATAACAATTCAAACCTCATCTATTAGGCAACTCAAATATAAATTGTTTTCTAATTTTTTCAAGCTTTTTGAATGTTGTTGACAAAATAGCACTAAATTTTGCAATTCAAAACTTTGCCATCAACAATTCATGGTATATTCCAATTCAGGGTACATATATGCACATTAGGGGAACAGGGTGGGTAAATTTGAATTTCATATAGAAGCAATTATTATAATTGTAAAGAGCATAAAAAAAGGCATTGAGTGGTATGTTCACTTTATTTGCAAGTCAATAGGCCTAATATGAACTGCCCAAAATTTACATATTTTTCTGTATAGGCCTATTAAGAAAGTTGCTCAAAATTTTTTTCTAACATGCTTCCTTCTAAACATGCCTAACTTTGCACTGATACCCATAGAACAGATTGTGGTAAATTTCTACCATATCATATTATTGACTTACGCATAAAGTGAATATACCACTTGATGCCTTTTTTTATGCTGATTACAAATAGCCTATAGCCTAGTAATCATTTCTATCGGAAATGAATCTCAGCCCCCCCCCCCCCTATATATGCCAATTCAGTGGACTATCTGTCTTGGCTTTTCTCTGTCTACAATTACCCAGCCCAGTCTTGATGCAACCTATTCCCCAAAATACTTGATAACTTCAATTCAAAATCAACGACCGAGTCCGTTGATTTTGAATTGAAGTTATCAAGTATTTTGGGCAATAGGTTGCACAGGTTGTATCAAGACTGGGCTGGGTAATTGTAGACAGAGAAAAGCCAAGACAGATAGTCCAAGTAATTGAGAGGCAAATGTTTAAATGGCTGGTTTTGAATTGAAGCACGTTGATTTTGAATTGAAGTTATCAAGTATTTTGGGCAATAGGTTGCATAGGCTGCATCAAGACTGGGCTGGGTAATTGTAGACAGAGAAAAGCCAAGACAGATACAAGTAATTGAGAGGCAAATGTTTAAATGGGTGGGGCACGGGTAAATGCAGGAGTATGAATGACTCTCTTATTGGACACATACTTGTCAGGTTTATATATATATATATATATATATATATATATATATATATATATATATATATATATATATATATATATATATATATATATATATATTTTTTTATATATATATATATATATATATATATATATATATATATATATATATATATATATATATATATATATATATTTTTTTTTTTTTATATATATATATATATATATATATATATATATATATATATATATATATATATATATATATATATATATATATATATATATATATATATATATATATATATATATATATATATATATATATATATATATATATATATATATATATATATATATATATATATATATATATATATATATATATATATATATATATATATATATATATATATATATATATATATATATATATATATATATATATATATATATATATATATATATATATATATATATATAGCTTCTCATTGTCGCTTGTCTTCTAAACGCAGACAATTTGAGCCTTTCCTTGATGTCATGACGTCCAAATGGACCGCAAATTAGAGGTGATGCCTTTGTGTAATTACATTTTTTTTTTTATTGGACCTTTAACTTTTTTCTCGGCTTGTCTTTTTTCATTATGAAAGACATATCGTCGAATCTTTGTTTCTTTCAATTGTTCAGGTGGTGGGACAAAAACTTCTTTTTTTGCCTTGGCTTGTCTTTTGTCATTATGAAAGACATATCGTCGAACTTTTGTTTCTTTCAATTGTTCATATATATATATATATATATATATATATATATATATATATATATATATATATATATATAAATTGGTACTTTAACTTTAGCAAGGTAATTGATGGAACAAAAGAAAAAAATTTCTCCTCTTACCTTTCAACTTCTATTTCTTTTCTTTTTCACAAATCACAAATGGCTAATTAAACCTAAGACATATCAACAACGCCAAACGATGTACATTAACACACTACTGTGTTACTACTGTGCCGTACGTTCCCTTAAGAATTGGTGAACCTTTTTAAACGTTTGATTTCAAATATATAAAGACTTCTAAGCATCTTTTGTACTCTTTTCTGGATATGACTATTTTCTGGGTGCAATTTTCTACGTTTTTTTGTGTGTTTCTATATATTTAGAGTTTACCACCTTTAAAAAAAAAATTATATTTTAGTTGTTAATTCTACTTTCATCTTTCTTTTCCTTTTTTTTTTTTTGATAACGGTTTGCGGAGGTGAAGCCGAAATATTCAGGCTTTTTTTTTTAGTTTATTTTATTTGTTATCTCGATTACAATTTTCACGCTTACATATTTCTATATTTACATTTTATTTGTGATGCTCAAGATTATTTGTTTGTATAATCCAAATTTTAATGACCGTTTTAGACATTTTGTGTGCCCATCTGATGTGAACCAATCTTTCATATGCTATATAAGCGGCTACTGCAATCTTTCATAGTTGCACAATAAGTGGCTACTGCTTCTGATAAACTAGGGTTACCACGCTTTGAAACCTGCATGGCATGGCAACTATAAGTGATGGAAAATTAAATTACGAAATCAAAACTATGAAGAATGTTGACGCATAAGCATAGAACTTTAATAAAAAAATAACTATAAACATAATAAGTTTAATATGAACGGAACAAAATCATAATAAAAAAAAAACTGAGAAGAATAGAATTTCTTCTCAGTTAGAATACAATTCTCAGTAGAATTGTATTTTGGGTAATTACCCAAAATACAGCGAAATCAAAACTTAGAAGAACGTTTACGTATCAGCGTGGAGTGTTTTAGTCTGGCAGACACAATAAAGAACTGAGAAGAATAGAATAAAACGGAATTAAATTACCCAAAATACAGCGAAATCAAAACTTAGAAGAACGTTTACGTACCAGCGTGGAGTATTTTAGTACGGCAGACACAACAAAGAACTGAGAAGAATAGAATAAAAAAGGAATAAAATCACCCAATAAGAAAAGATGCTCGATCAAACTTCTAAAATAAGCAAAAGGTAAAAATGTTGCTTAGAGACAAATGAAGCTTAAAGACACCTATTAAGAAGCAAAATTAGCTTCTGCAGATTTGAACATACAAGTGCGGTTTTCATGTAGATCATTCTAATACTGCAGTTAAGACGTATTGACAATGTTATTTTTCTCTATAAAGGCTAACGCTGATTTGAACCACTCATAGAATTTTTCTGATCGGCTACAAATTCTGATTGGCTAAAATTAGCAGTAGGTAAATCTCGACACTAGTAAAATTTCATCGTGAGCGGATACTTACCAGAGGATGTTTGACCATAAGCAAAGATTGTGGCATTGAATCCGTTGACAGCCGAATCTACTAAAGGCTTAGTGACCTTCTCATAGACATCCCTGTTTGTGGCCTTCATATCAAACACATGATCTGGAAAATTGAATACATGATAGTTACAAACCGACAGAATGCATAAGTATATACTTATATTGTTGCTGTTACGCCTAGATGTTGCATGTGATATTTTCATAAATTTCTGAGATACCATTTGCTGATCTGCATTCAAAAGGAGGATAATCTCTCATCTTCCTTCATTTAGTCTAAGGCCGGACAAAGGTGCTGCGGGGTGATAACTCCATTCTTATTCCAGAAAAAATTTTCGAACTTTTATTTCCAAGCTTATTTAACTAAACTGATTTGCTTCATTTTTCATAAAGTGTACAACAATGATCTGCATCAATGTTGTAGTGCGCAGAATTTGATTGAACATGGAGTCAGCGTTAAGCCTTAAGGTCAAATCTAACATTTTCAAACCTCTGAAATAATTGCCAAAAGCGTTTGCTGAACTGAATTAGGACTAGAAGGACAGTGTATGTTCAATCACACTTCAATCCTCTTTATCTACATTATCCTGCAGACTTTCCCTTTGAGAACTGCTTAAAAATGGTTTTTGGCATTTACGTCTGGCGTGTGAAAATGTCAGGCATAACAGCGACAATGTATAGCCAAATTACGATGTTCTTTCAAACACATTAAAACAGCCAATAGATTCAAAGGAAACGTGACAATTACCATCCGTTGCAGAATATTTTTATAATCACAAAATCATTACAATCACAAACTTACTGCATATTTAATACATTTGATAATTGAAGCGATGAGTTTTCAATTAGTCACAGCAAAAAAGAATTCATAATATATGTTAGATAGTACTGATCATATAGATATATTTGTACTGTATGTACTTCAACATGAAAGCCACTCGGGGTATAGTTCACAAAATAAGCAGGATATGTATATGACACCAACTGACACTGACATAACTAAATTTATACTTAACATTGAAAAAAAAAATATGATAAGAGAAACAAAATACCTTTACCCATTAGTGATAGGCTAAGAAGATATAGATCTACTTAGCCAATGTGTAACCACGCTTACATTTTATCAAAAAATAAATGAATAAGAATTGAGGAGCAGGCATTAAACCAGCATCTAAGGCTGAATGAATGAAACTAAAGAGCGAATCGCATGGATGTTCAGTCGAATGACCAGGACGAAACCAAAAATGGAATCCTTAAAGAAACTGCCTTGCATCAAGAAAGCTTCTAAATCTTGATAGCATTGCCTTTTAAAAATCTTGCTGAATATGGACAGGAGAGAGATTGGTCTGTAATTTGAGGGGGCGCTTCTGGAGCCACCTTTACAATGAACAATTACCAATATCCAAGGGGGTACCGAGTTTGAACCCGCTCCCGAAATTTGCGTCCAAGTCATAAAAACGTAACAAAAATGCATGTAAACTTTTTTATACGTTTTTTTACAACCTCTTTCTCCATACACCCTTGACTATTACCCTTATAGTTTTCAGAGCTTCTGGGAAAGTACCAAGATCAATAGAGGCTCGAAGAAGCTCAATTATGGGTGAAAGAATTACAGGTAAACAAATTTGATAACCTTAGTAAGAACATCATCTGTGGCTGATTAAGAAATGTCCTGCAAGGAAAGACATTATATCAAAATTCGGGCCCGGTTATGGGCTCCAGTGCCATTGATTAAAGACAAACCAGGCCTAAATAAGATTTTTAGTTCGGATTTTCATTAGCATAAAATATGCCTAGAGGACGACCCGAAAAATAAGACCAAGTTAATGCCTTAAGTTTCATTCAGGTGAATACATATAAAATTTTCAATAACAAAATTTTAAAATCGCGATGAGGCGGGTGGGCATAAGGATATGCCTGGGTGGGGCATGGCCTAGAATCGGTTGGTAACAGCTGGTTTAAAGGCTTCGATTTTTCTCTTTTTTTCTTTCTTTTTCTTTTTTATTATCTCGCCAAGATAAGGAGTTGCAAGTTCGGAGCATTGCCGCTTCCCAGAATCATAAAATAAACTAAAAAAAAACATAAATTAAATCAGACACGGAAGCAATCACATCCCACACTTGTCCAGTAAATAATTTTGAACGTTAAAGATTCCTTTAAGAGGAACGATAAGAAACGTTCATTTGCAATGCAGTTCTACTCGATGAAGGTTCAGGAAGGGCAACTTCGAAACAATAAGAGAAGTGATCTGAAATACCACTCACCAAGGCATAGCTCCAAATAATTTTCGGCAAATTCTTCAAATGCAGGTTTGACCTCAGTCCTTTTCTTCTTTAGAGCTTTGGCTATTCGCAGTAACAAAAAACTCATTAGGAGAGCCGTAGTGAAATAGTCTATAGCTCATGTGACGGTTCTTTGGTTTAATTTTTAACATACGTGACAGCCAGAGGGGGTAACGGACAAAATTTGCTAGAGCCTCAAATTTTGAACTAAATTATGTTGATAATAGATTTATTTGTTAAAAACTAAGTTTTTCTGATGAATATAAAGATCGAAGTTGAAACGAACAAAAATTACTGCTTTGTGGTTTATGCAATATATTTTTGAAAAACTTTTTCGAACAAACTGGCTGGTAATCTTTCCCTATATTTCCAGAATTATGAAAACTAGCACTTTACTGAAAACACAAAATTAACACAAGATAGAAATGGAAACAGGGAACCCTAAAGTGGCCTACAAAAAATAAAAGAGTAACTTATAAAGCTCTCAATAGTGTTTTACTGGCCATGAAATCAAAAACTTTTACGATACGACTTTAACTCTAATAACTCTCCAAAAACTCAAGAAAGTTTAGTTTTCAAAAATATGTAGTATAAATAAGCAATATTTTTTGTTCATTTTAGGCTCCAGCCTCACGCTTTATTTTCATCAGAAATTGTCATCTTTAAAAAATTAATTTTTGTACATTTTTAGGATGTAAAAGTGTTGACAATAAACCTTATAAAAGATTTTTGTCAACTTAGGCAAAGAAAGTAGTGAAAATGACATGAGTTTTTGCATTCGCAAAATAACAAAAGCAGTAACCACTAGACTAAAGTATCTTATAACTAAGTGCATGAAAATTAAATATAAAGAACAAGTTTTTTCAACTGAAAGTAAGGAGCAACATTAAAACTTAAAACAAATTGAAATTTATACGCATATAAAGGGGGTTACCCCCTCCTCAACACCTCGCTCTTCGCATTAAAGACTTTTAGTACTTTTAAAAAAGTGTCATTGTTTTAATTAAACGGCCCTTATGTTTCAGAAGTCATTATTAAAGATTTGGGACGAAATTCAAACTTTAGCGTAAAGCGCAAGGTTTTGAGGAGGGGGCAACCCCCTTTTATATAGGTAATAAATTCTCTTCGTATTAAGTTTTAATGTTGTTCCTTACTTTCAGTTGAAAAAACTTTTTTTTTTAATTTCTGATCGTTCTTTAAATAATGCCAGGAAATCTGGCCCCAACACTACGGAGAAACCCTCTCCCTACGGAAATATCCTCTAGAGAATTCAATCCCGGTGAAAATTTACCCCGGACAATTATTCTTAACCACTCCGCGCGTAAAATTGAGACGGAAAGGAGATAGCAAGACATAAGAATTGTACATAAGAATTCTGGTAAGTTCCCCTGACAAGTTCACTCCCTCGAAACTTCCCTGCCCATTGAACATTCCTCCGTGGAAAAACCCCCATCCGAAAATGTATGCCTACATCCCAATAACAAATACTATGCGCAAACAATGGGCAAATTTTATACTTAAAGATATTTCCCCTGGTTTGTTTTTTTTTTTGGGGGGGGGGGGGCATGTTATCCCTGAAAGCATAGGTATGAGACCTTTAAACTCTGCATGACGAACTGGCTGTTTAAAAATTTTGATCTTACAGTTTCGAAATAAAAAGGCGGGGAGGGGAGTTAGCTACACTCGATTTTTTGGGTCACTTAAAAAGGGCACTAGAACTTTTACCCTCCGTTTGAATGAGCCCTATCCTGATAATCTAAGACCTCTCGGTCGATACGATCACCCCTGAAAAAAAAGAGCTTGCAACCTATACAGTAGGGTTCTCTGATACGTTGAATCTGGTGGTGTAATTTTCATTCAGATCATTTGACTTTTAGGGGCTGTTTTCTCCTTTTTTCGAACATCAGGAAATTTTTTTCAGGTTCGTTACCTTTGATGTGTAAGACGAAACTTAATGAAACTTATATATTTGAAATCAACATAAAAAGCCGATTCTTTTGATTTATCTATTGGTGTCAAAATTCTGTTTTTTAGAGTTTCGGTTACTATTGAGCCGGGTCGCTCCTTACTTACATTTCGTTATCATGAACTTTTTGATAGATGTATAAGACAACAAAGTAACATAGATCTCAAAATCTTATTGCCACTCGATGCAGCTTTTTAATGGTTCACTATAAACCTAAAAAAAAAACAAAAAAAAAACGCTAAAATGACCAATAGCTTTCAATTGAGTTTTTAAACGTCTTTCTATAATGTTACCTGTGTGCTAGTTCTATTGGTGGGAATTGGAGGGGGGGTGTTCCTGTTCTCCCTAGTTTTGCCCCAGCCTAGGTTTTGAAATACACCTTTCTTGGAGTTTTTCTCGGAAAAGTCTTTTTTGAGCATTTTCATAAATAAAATGGAAAAAAGCCCCCTTTTTTATGCCAAATGGAACTATACGGCGGCGTTATCTTCGAATTTATGAAATTAGATATTTAAAGAAATACCTTTTAAATAAGCCCTTAAACAGCTCTCTATCACGTTGCATTTGCCTCCTAGTTTTGCTTGTCAGTAGACGATTTATGAAAAATATTAGAGGGACTATTAAAGAGGGAGGATTTTAAACTTAGGCATCAAGGTTCCAAACCATGGAGATTATTGCAGTACCCTTTTCATTTTTCGCAACCTTTCCATTCCAGAAATACTCTTTTAAATGAGCAGTTAAACAGCTCTCTACGATGTCCAGTACTCCTCTAGCAAAGAAGAAAAAAAGAGCAGCCGCAGCAGAAGAAAAAAAAGACGACACATCAGTGCTACCCATGCAAAAAAGTATTTGGACAGTGTGAAGTCAGAACACAATTCTTACTTTATAATATCATAATAATTGTAGCCAACACATTTTGCATGCAGCCCCGCTGTACCTTAACCCCCCCCCCCCCAAATGTGCAAATACAAAGCCCAAATTTGTTTCCAAAGTATTATATTTTTATCATACTTAGGTATATATTATTAGGATTAACCTAACTTCACTTCTTGAGCTGCAGGGGGTAAAACATACAAGTACCAAAAAAAGGATTACATCAAATTTAATCAACAACTAGAAAACTATAAGCACTAAGTCGCTGCGTTAATTATATTCGGCATTTTTAAAATACATAAAAGGCTTCTCTTTATTTCACAATTCATAATAATTTCTAAATAGGGTTCACACAAGTTTGTCCAAAGTAGATGCTTAACACTAAGTCACTGAATTATTTATTTTCGGTATTTTACTCTATGTAATAGATTTCTCCTTAGTAACAGAATTATTTTGTAGCTCGTAATAAATCCAAAATAGGCTTCACACAAGTATATCCTGTTTATAAGTTTACAGGTCAAAAATCATTAAAGGGTGTTAAATTTTATCTGCACTGTATTAAGTACGACCAATTTCGTCTCACTGGTGAGGAATCAAGTTGAAGGTTTCGGGGCCTCTTAATTTTTGTCGTTTTTATTTTTGTCGTCTGACAGACTCTTGAGCTAGGTAAGAATTATACAAGCTAGAGGACTTCAAAATCCTTATTCAGTGAATTCATAAAGGTTTACCATGTACATCCCAATGCAGATCTATTATCAAAACACACTTTAGAATAAAACATATTTTATCAGCATTATTGTGACTATGTTAACAAAAAGGTTGGCATATTTGACCTTGTTTTGAGCAGTATCACGCAATAGTCTTCTGTCTGTGGAACACAAAATAGGCATGTGGCTCCTAAAACACCCTCAATCCGCTTGTCCAAGGGCCAACTTTTTGTTGGGACGGTAAAGAAAGATAGGGACGGTACAGGTTGTCCTGAGCAACATGCTAAAAATTTGCAATTCGCGTCGCTTTGCAATGCTTGCCGACAGTTATGTTCTATTTGACAGTTTTGCCCAAAAAGTTTATTTTCTGAAACAGAAAGACTTTTCCAGGATAGTGGTGTAGATATATTGTCCATACGTTTAGCTTGGAAAATTTTTTGTTGAGCAAACAGCCAGGATTTCATTTCCATTAGTTCTAGCCATCTTGAGGGTTATTTAGAAGGCCTACTCTAGGGATTCGGTCTCTGTCCATCTGGATGATATAACCAAACCACTCAAGCCAATTATTAATTCAAATGGGACCAAGAAAATTTGTTATTAAGCAACTAGAACCATCGTCGGGGTCCAAGTCTATGTCCCTCCCAACCCCCAAAATTGTGATACTCTCATGAGGTCCATATGATTTCTCATATTTTCCAAATAATTTGTCCATTTGTTTTATTTTTTTAATAAAATTAACAACCCCCCCCCCCTTCCAAAAACAAATTATCGTGTTCATGTCTAGTCTCCAAAGATTATAAGAAGACGAAAAGCTTGCACAAGGAACATTTCATCATAACAGAACAATTTAAAGGAGTAGAGGTTATAGTAAAAAATTTTCGTCTTCCAGTATGCAAGACCGTCTCCTTTGGCAACAACAGTTGTATGCATTTAGTTAAAACACTCAATACCTGTAGCAACAAAGGGATATAAGAAATTAGACTACACCAAACACTTTTTTGACATTAGCATAGTCATTATTTATTTTCCAGCCCCATAAACCACAAAGAAAAAAGACTCAGACTCCCCATAGCAATCATACTAATCCATAATTTACAACCCCGCTTTATTATCTTTTTTTATGCTAATGTTTTTGACCAAAAAATTTGTAAAATCACATGCATGATCCAAAGAGCTCTCGACTACCTTTACCTTATATTACCAAAAATGAATCATAATCCATTTCATTCTGCTGCCATTTCAATTACCATAATGTTTCCCTGTTATTTGTTCATTTCATATATTTTGAAGAGTTCCTCTACCACACATGAAGTAAGTTCATGCAACTGAGCCTGATATAGCATACAGATAGTTAGTGTCTGTTGCATGAGCTGATTACCTTTACAACTGATAATTAACAAATAGCCAAGGCTGGTAGCACCCATTGATGAAGCCATGAATCTTATCGTAAAGTTATATCAAACTAAATAACTTCATTATATTTAATAAATAACTCAAATAGCCAAGGCTGGTTACACCCATTGATGGAGCAATGAATCTTATCATAAAATTTGGCTATACTAAATTAAACAACTTACCAAATTTGAAAACAGAACTGGAATATTCAGGAATTTTTTTAGTCTGTGGGTCAATTTGATATACATCAGTACTGTTCTCCACCTTCCAACATATTGGATTTCCATTAGTAGTTTCTCGCTCTATTAAGGGACGCAACCTCACAGCTACCAATATGTTATCACACATCTTGCAGCTTGGTATCTGAGAAAGAACATTTTTTTAGCACATATTTAGGGAAGTCAAAGCAACAAATCACAAAAAAACATATGGAAGCATTAATTTGATATCTCTTACCTCCTCATGGGCACCCATAAGGGGAGGGGACATGGGGCTCCAGCCCCCACTGGCTGAATCACACTGCCTTATATTTGTATTAATTTAAAAACCTTTTTCCACAAAACAAGTTTTTCAAAGAAAAGTAAAGAGCTCCATTAAGCCAAAAGTGGGCAGAAATACAGTCGAAAAATCTTAAAAGCGTAAAATTACCACAAATCACTTCTATCAGTAAACAAATGAAACTAAAACGAACAGAAATTAGAATAAATAGCCAAGGTAAACTCAAAACGAGCAAAAATTAACACAAGTAGGGCTGACAACCCCCATGTCTTCTCAAGACAAGAACAAAATTTAGGCTTTACTGAAAAAAAATGACTATGGATTGTCAGTTTAATATACATATACTGATGTTTATTCCTTAAAGTCTTATATATTTTTTTTTTATAAGTAAAACAAGTGAAAACATTTAAAACGTATTTTGTTTTCAGTAAAGCACAAATTATGTCCTGGTCTTTAGAAGGCATGGGGTTATCACCCCTACTAATGTTAATTTTTACTCGTTTTTAGTTTGACTCGGCTATTTAAACTAATTTCTGTTCGTTTTCAGTTTCATTCATTTATTCATAGTGATTTGTGATAGTTTTACGCTTGGAAGATTACTTGACTTTATTTCTGCCCATTCTTGGCTTAATAGAGCTCTTTACTTTTCTTTGAAAAACTTGTTTTGTGGCAAGTTTTTTTAATTAATTTCTCTTTGTTTTTTATTGACATAGTCATATTCATAAAAAAAATGTCTAATTTATTTTCAGTTTTTCCATAAGAATCCATAGTTTGGCTTGCTATTTGTGTGTTGGGAGAAACTTTTTCAATAATTTTTAATCCCAACACAAATAGTATTTTTTTAGTTTAACTCTATACCGCCTCAAGTTGACCTGAAAAATAAAACTTAATATAATTCCAAAAGATTCTATCTATGCTCTTTGACAACCTGGATACACTTACACTATATATTTACTTATACTCTTTTGATTTATTTAAATTATAAGAGAAGTAGTAATTGTAGTAGCCCCGAAAACTGCTACTTAATACCCCCAGTCGTTCTTGTTATAGCCTATTGATGGAGTCTCTTATCGGCAGCCGTAAACACAAAGCGTTTTGATTTAGTTTTATAGCATAATGGACTAATTTCATAATTGGGGGTGGGGGGATTGACACGCCCAATAAGACATAGACATAGTTGCTAAAGACAGAGTTACTGGACCTTTCTAGTATGCTGAACAAAATGGTTGTCTCAAAATTTTGACTGGATGTGTTTGGAAAATGAATCGCCGTGAGAGAAGGGCTGATTGTCCTCCAATCTCTTTTTACTCTTAAAAAGGACATTAGAACTTTTAATTTTGTTTCAAATTAGCTCCTTTAAATGTTTCAACGATATGGCTAGCTATCATAGAGTGGTGCTGCCTATCACATTGCTTACATGCCCTTTTGAAAACCTGCTTTTTTTTTTTTTTTTTTTCTTGTTCTTTTTTTTTAATTGAAAATCCACCTAAACGCTTCCTAGAAGTTTCATCTTAATACTCTTAGCGTCATTAGCTACAGTAACCGTAGTGGTAGTATTAAAAGTATAAACATAGTGCCTTCTGGCTAGTTCAAAATCCCCCACTACTTACCCTTAAGGTCTAACTTAATAATATAAGTTCTTCTTGAGATATTGCTTTGTCACCTTTTCGAAAGTTCACATGTTCATAGTTTGTATGACTTAGTTCAACATCCGCCTAAATATTCCTTATATTTGATTACTGAAGACATTGGTATATGCTCTCTGGGCTATTGGTTACAAAATGCCTGCCACTCAATTTCAATTGAATGTGTTTGGGGGAAAGAGCATGTGAGGGAGGGGATGGGGTAATTTTCCCTCCATCACGTTTGACTCTTAAAATAGAACTAGAACTATACATTTCTAATAGAATGAGTCTCCTCTAAAGTTCACAAGAACGCCCCTTCTATAAAAAACATTACATGCCCCCAGGGCATAACTTACAACCTTTACCCCCAGACCCTCAGGGGTTGTGTCAACCCCAATGGCCTTGTTATGTGATCTTTGGACTATTTTTGAACAAATGGCTATCTCAAATTTCTATCGGATGCATTTGGGGAAAATATGACGTGAGGGGGGGGGTATAAATTTGACTCCTAAAAGGGCACTTAACTTCGTATTTCCAATCCAATGAGCCCCCTTCGAAGTTTAGATGACCATACTTTCTAATAAAAATCTTATTTTCCAATAAAAATCTTATATTCCCTTGGAGCATAACTAACAAATCTTGCCCTGAGGGCTCTACAGGGGGGGGGGGGTCTCATCCGCAAAGACATCATTTCTGGACTTTTAAACTACGTTAAACAAAATAGCTATCTCAAAATTTAGATTGGAAGTGTTTGGGGAAATGATGGGTGTGTGTATGGGGGGGGGCTCCAGTGGTTGCCCCCCCCCCCAATAACTATTGAATATTAAAGAAAGCACTAGCCCTTTAAATTTCCAACCGAGTGAGCCATTTTCGAAGTTTCTACAACAACAAATGACCATTTTAAAATTTATATCAGATGCATTTTGGGAAAATACAACGTGTGTGTGTGTGGGGGGGGGGGATATCTGCCCTCTGATCACTTTGACTCTTAAAATAGCACATTAACTTCTGAATACCAATCCAGTGAGCCCTCTCCAAAGTTTATACAACCACCCTTTCTATTACAACCTTATATGACCCAGGGCGTTACTTAAAACCCTTGCCCTGAGGGCTATGGGGGGGGGATTTAATCCTCAACGACATAATTTCTGGACCTTTCAACTACGCTGAACAAAATGTCTATCTAAAAATTTTGATTGGAGGTATTTGGAGAAATGATTGGAACAGGGGGAGGGGGGGGGGGGTGACCTATTACTTTTGACTATTAAAGAGACCACTAGAACTTCTGATTACCAATCCAATGAGCCCCATCCGAGGTTTATACAACCGCCCTTTTTATAAAAACCTTATATTCCCCAGGGCATAACTAATAAGGGGGGGGGGTGTATCATCCTCAAAGTCATAATTTCCGGACCTATCAACTACGCTGAACAAAAAGGTTGTCTGCAAATTTTGTTTTTATGTGTTTGGGAATATGATTAGCGTGCGGGATTGGCGGTGGTTGACCTCCAATCACGCTTGAATATTAAAGAAGGGGCAGTGGGCACTAGCCCTCTCAATTTCCAATCGAATAAGCTCTTTTTGAAGTTTTTAAGACATTTCTTTCTATAAGAAGTGCCCTGGTAAAAAAAAAAAAATATATTTAAAAAAAAAAAAAAAAAACAAACAAACAAACAAACAAATACTACACTGTGCCCACATTGCTCTTTACTTAGGCAGCACTATTGCGCTGCCTAGGATATTTTTCGTTTTGTGATTTCTATTATTCAGCACTGGAAGTGCTGACTAGACCAGGTAACCCCCCCCCCTAAAATTAAACTTATGGGCGCCAATGTCCCTCCTGTAGCTAAAACCAAAACAGAAAAAGCTACTTCTACTACCTATCAACTTGTTAAAGTGCCAAGGAAAGTTAAAATAAAACTGGGTTGATTAAATGTATTCAGTGGAAACTTACATAATTATTAGGACCTACTTATGCAATCCTTGGGAGCAGTGGGCACCAAATAAAAAAATATATTCAAGTTTATAAAATTTTGTTTTGTATCACAAGCTGGTCACATCGTCCACTAAACTGGATATCTATTTTATATGTTATAATAAATAAATTTGAACAAACCACTTCCATAATAACTTTTTTTCCTAAATAGTTACTTAAAATAAATAAATATTTGATAACAAAATCATTGGTGACAAAAGAGTTCAAATTAAACAGCATATGAGGGCTAAAAATTTTTAATTTTAGTAACATTACTTATAGTCAACAACCTTCCCAAATACAATAGGTGCTGCCATGACATTTTTGGAGCCACTGTTTAATGCTCAAATTTGGCTTTGGGCCACATACAAAAGTTTGCTCGTTTGCAGTATTATCCAAACACGCTTCTTTTTACAGCATTTGGTTCTTAATACCAATAAAAAAAAAAAAAAAAAAAAAAAAAATTTGTGTAGATGTGTCCAAGAGTTAAATCTGGACATTAAAAGGGGGGTTGCATTGTTAATGGGAGGGGAGAGGAAGTGACATTGCCCTTGGGTGGTGAAAAGTGTTGGAGGCTTCAATCATACTATGATAACAGTCTTGGGCATGGCCTCTTCAGAACTAAACACTTTAACAACAATTTTTTTACTTTAAGAGGTGTTAAGCATGGACCATAATAACTAGGTGTTTAAATAAAAACAATCGAGAATAGCTTAGAATTCGATACAAAACACAGATCTTGTTTGCAATACAAGATCTTGAGTGTGGTGGTTATAAGACAAAAGTACCAAACTGTACCTCTAGGCAAAGGAAGAACCAAGTCTTGGTTGAGGGAAGAGTTCCCCACAAAAGAGTATATGCTGTGGTTTTCTTTTTCTAAGCCTGTCGTTTGACACACTCTTTGGGTAGTATTAAATAGAAAAAAATAGGTTTTTTGTAATAAAGTAAAGGGCAACATTGAAACTTAAAATGAACATATTTTTCTGTATACGAGGGAGGCTGCCCCTCCTCAAACCCTCGTTCTTTATGCTCGGAGTTTGACTTTTTTTTTTCTTGCAATGTTTTAAGAACAACTACTAAATTATCTTAGTTCAAGATTTATATCCTATGGGCTGATTTAGTGTCAATTTACGAAAATTTAGGGTGGCAAACTGTATGAAATTATTTGCCTATAGGTATTTTTTGAAATCTCAGGTGGGGGGGTGATCTAGGAGGCACCCCTGCCCCCAATGGATGCTGCTGCTGCTTTCTGAGCACAACTACCAGGAAAGGCCAATAAAGCAGAGATGCATGTCAATTGTATTTTTATGGGCCTAATGTCTAATAACACTATCCAGACCATTGGACAGGAATGCTACTGGAACCATAATAAGTACAATATTGATAATAAGTACAAAATTAATATGACTTAATGCCCTAATTTCTAACATGCCATGTTTTAGAAAGTTCCAGTGGCAAAAAAAAAACAATAGAAGGCAAAGTTGGCTTATAATATTGACTAGTGAAAATTCTACAACTGACTGAATAACTGAAAATTAAGTTTTTGCTTTAACAAATGGACCATGCTTTTATTGTCACAATCAGTTTTATCAATTAAAATGTGTCTGAATCATGATTTTGCAAGTTTGCAAAAATTAGGACTTTTATTAAAGTCACAAATGTAAAAATTTGAATTTATCACCAAGACACTAGCCAGAAACACTTTCTACTAACAGGCTAGATTGGCTTTCCAATAGATAATGGTCTGTCAGTTATCCATTATTGATGAACTATGGAAATAAATAATGGAAAGCTAAGCTAGATTTACTTTCCATCTCATAATTGAAGACCTTTAAGTATTGATAGTAGAATAAGTTCAGCCATGCCGATTTGGTGAGAAAAGAACATTTCCACATACAGAAATACATTTAGAAATGCAATCCTTAAGAAGAATTTCTTATGTTTTGATTTAGGCCTTGTGTTGAGATTGGCAATGAAGTACATTTATGTAGTAATAAAAAGACCATTTGAGTGCAGTGTAAGTTGTGTAGTTGTTCTTACTTTCAGTTCTTAAAGATTGGTTGTAGATTTGAAACAGTAAAGCCCATAATAGTTCATCTCATGCCTCTGGTGTTAGTGAAAATAATTTCAAATAGGTTGGAATGGGTTGTACAATTCTGAGTTTCTGGACAATATTGTTTTTTGCCATTTGGTTATGCAAAGGTCAACAATCCTGGAATGTACAATAGCTTTGAACTTAGCGAGATGTTGAGAGGTTTAACTCTGACTACCAACTTATTTACAACAAGAATTCCTTTTTATGTCAATTAGTAAAATTTTACAAAAACAAATGCTGCTTAAGTAGTAACTGCTACTTAAGAAAGGAGCACCACTAGTGTAAAATATAATTGGCATGTTTATCTACACAGAAAGTGGGTTGTATCCATGCCCACTACAAGCAACAACTGCATAACAGCATGCAGCAGTCTTTTCATTAAAACTGAGCTTAATTTTTTCTCATTTTTAAGACATGTACTGCAGTATAAGTTTACACTGAAAAATTTCAACTAATTCAACAAAAATTTAACTAAATTAACTAAAAAATTTTATCTTAAAAATTCAAATAAAAATTTAAATTCGGATTTCACTCTCACTGTCCTTGGTACTCTAAATAAATAAGCAACCAAGTTTTTGAAAGCAGATGAAAATGAGACAAACATAATCATTTTTATGTCAAAAATACCATAGTGTCAGTGCAACCAATTGCCTCATTGGAAATGCAAATGAAATATCGATGAAAAGTAAGTGTGCTACCAAATAGAATCAATTTATTGATCATTGATTAAAAAAAACTTTTCCACAAAATAAGTTTTGAAAGAAAAGTAAAGAACTCTATTAGACCAAAAATGAGCAAAAATAAAACCAAATGATCTACCAAACATAAAACTACCACAAATTACTGTCAATAAATAAATGGTACAAAAACGCACAGAAATTGAAATATTTCACTGATTCGAACTCAAAACCAGCAGAAATTAACTTGAGTTGGGCAAACAACCACCATACCTTCTCAAGGCCAGAATATAATTTACACTTTACTGAAAACTACATTTTAAATGTTTTCACTAGTAGTGGGAGGGTTCAAGTTTTAAATGGTCAGATAGGGGAGGGGTATAAGCAAAGCTACTAGTCCCTCAAGGTGCTATTACACTTACCTGTGCAATACAAGCGCAGCCCATGGATTTTAAAGGGTCAAGTATCCTACATTACAAACGGCCAGCTGGTCTTACATCCCACAACACACCCCTGTTTTAATGGCCAGATATCCTATAATACAAGCAGTCTCTGTTATAAATGGTCTTACATCAAATGACACCCCCCCCCCCCAATTCTGCAAAATACTTGGTTTCCACAAAATTCCAGTTTCAAGTGCTTCTCTGTTTCCATGACCAGGTGTTATGACAATGTAATATGGATGACGCAATCTTGCTTCAGTATTAGAAAAGAGGAATGCAAGAGATGTAGGTGTTATGGAATGTTTACCTATATAATTGAGGGTGACACAATTATGCGTGACATGTTACATCACAGGGGGTGTTTAGTAATTGGAGTTGAGGGTAATGTATAACCCCCCCCCGGGATATGGCCTTGATGCCCTACTAGTGTTAACAATTAGGGTAACATCCCCCATTACTTAGGTAGTTCAATGTCTGATCAATTAAATGATCAAAATATATCTTTCATAAACATGGACAGTTGGTAGTACTAACAATGTTTTAAATTTGCAAATCAAATGCCTAAGTGAGACACTGCAAATGTCTTTGCAAAAAAGCCTGTTTCTTTTCACATTGGGTTTGTTTCTTTTCACATTGGGATGATTTGAATTATGAACTAACAAGGGTAAGATATTCAGTAGTTTGTTAGCAAATCCCCACTTGAAGAGCTAAATCACTTTAAAATCTTTATTATAGCACCTAGAAAAATGATATTTAACCATTCAATATGTCAAAATTTTCTGAATAAGAATGTAATTAGCATTAATGTTTTAATTATACACAACACTAGCAATTTTAAATGCACAGTGGAACCTAATCATTGACATGTGCTATAAGCTTGAGGCTGAACTTGGAAAATAGTACCCAATCTTGGAAATGGGATCTTAAAGTATCTAAATTATAGACAGATTCTACTATGGATACATTCAATTTACAGAAAGTGTTGTGAACCAGAATAATTTTATTTAAATAAGTAGGATACAGTTACTTTTGATTGAGTTTAGATATGAAAAAAAGGATTTCCTAGATTGTAGTCAGTCAATTTTAACAAGCCTAATCCCAACTATCAGCCAATCTCAACTATCTAAAATGGTAAAATTCTAAATACAGGCCTCCCACTAGATTTTTGTGAAAAATATGAACTTTTGACCACAAAAATATAACCTTTATGAACTTTTGATGAATCAATTATGAACCTAAATTTATAATATGTGCAACTCAGAAACTGTCCATGGACACAAAAAGTGGCAGTTGGTGTTTTCATCACTGGCACAACTATTCTTCTTGTTTTTTTTTATGAGTTCAGTTAAATGCTTTCAATTTATATAAAAGTACAAAAGTACATAGTATATATAAAAGTACAAAATACAATGGTAAAAAATACTCTACTCTAATTGTTCTTTTTGGCAAAATATGACAAAATTAAGAACAACTTTCATTTGTTTACCTTCCTCTGTATCAGCCCAACCTCTCTGGCTGCCTTATCGTGTTCATGCATCTTCTGGCTCAAAGCCTCAATCATACTTTGTGCAAGGCTTATTTTACAAAGTCTTTGGCATCTATGGTGTTTTTACCTTAAATTACCTTAAATCGCACTTGCTAGTGATAGGACGAATCCTGTGTCTGCCAGCTTCAGTGATGATAGTTAATCATCATCTGTGGCGTCCCAAATGGGACGCCCAAATGGAAGAAGCCTTTGTGCTACTTGTCTCTTCTCCTTTTCAACTGACTTCTTCTCAATCAAATCTTTTTCCAGGTATTCAATAGTCTTCTTCACAGATAACATTCTCTTTTTTTCCTCTTCTTCTCTTGCAGTCTTCTTCTTTTCTTTTTGACTCCTCATCAGCCTGTCTAGATTGCTCAGCTTCAAGGTACAATTTATAGCTCTGGCATGCATTTTGCCCCAAATTTAATAGCTCCCTGGCAATAGGGACTAACTTGGGTCTGTTCTCAAGCTTCTTTAGAGCATCAGAGATTACCAGTCTAGCACTGAGCAATTTCACTTTCATTGATGATTCTTCCTCAGTCATGATCCATCCTGACTGGGAAAAATCACATTCAACATCAGCATTCCTGTGTAACATGCAGAGAGCTATTTTCACTATCTTTGTAACAAGGGGATATGTTGTCTTTTCTTGATGGTTTTTCAGACTAAAAACCGAATTCCATAAAATATCAATCCTTGATGAAGTCAGGTTCACAGGCAAACTTGGTTCCAGCTGGAGCAAGTTCCATTTGTCACTGGCAGCTTCTGTATTCACACATAAAGGCATAAATCCAACAATTTTCACAAAGTTGCTTTTTCTTGTCTCAGGATTCAAATCATCCAGCCACAGGCACTGGAAACTCCAAAGGGCACTTTGACCTAATGACTTCTCTTCAATATGGCAGCAAGAGGCCAGGTAAGCAGTTCTGGCACTAGTCCTGAAGTTCAGAGCATCAGCTTTTGTACCTTTGACAGGCATTCTTCCACACTGTCACTGCATGCTACTTTATTAGATGGAAGAATGGGAGAGCTCAGAAAAAGTTATAGATAGCATAGTACAAGAAGATATAGGGTCAATATAGGAACCAAGTTAGATGTAACAATGTCTTTTGAACAGAAGAAAATGTATGTTCACAAAACATGCAGTGTTACAGTTAGAAAGGTTTTAAATAAAACTCTTGCACATTTGCTGCACTTGTCCTTTATAAGGGAAAAGACAGCAACTACAAGTGCTTTCCAACTGATGACAAGAAAAATAAAAACTTTATGAGCCTAGGCTAAAAATACAAACTTTTTTCATAATTAAGAATGTAGTGAGAGGCCTGTAATTAAAGGGTTTCTTTCTATCTTGCTAAGTAGCTGAGCTATGTCAATGAAACTTTCAGGAATGAATTGGGACCCTAAATTATATCCTGGAAAGGTGTTATCAAGCTACTGAAAAGATTGCAAAGAGAAAAAAGCCCCTCAAAAAATGTCAGGTTTGCTTTGAATTCTTTTTAGAGGGGTTTTAGGCTCTTTTTTTTCAATTCCTGCAGATTTGTTTTAAAATAACATTTTACTATTAAGAATAAGGAAAATAATAATTACCATTCTGGAATAAGCAACAAACAGTATTTTTTTCTCACTAACCAATTTTTTTTAGCATGTTTAGATAAATTCAGAAAAGTTTAAATTACTGACCTACAATTAAGGTTAACAAAAAAGCATCAGTATTTTAAACTTTGGTAAAAATTTTAGCTTAGCTACTTTTTGCTATCTTTGAAGGAGGCTAGGTTAGGAAAATGAAACTTTCAGTAATGAATCCATGGCCAAAAACATATTCTGGGAAGGTATTGCCATCTTCTATGCTAGGCTGTACCCAGAGGAAGGGGTGTTAGGGGGTTTGAACCCCTCCCGAAATTTTTTTTTGACTCGTAAAAATGTAACAAAAATGGATATAAACAAATTTTGTATGTGTTTTTTTAGGGTTTTTTTGTGTGTAAATCCCCCCCCCCCCAAAAAAACAATCCTGGGTATGGCCTGGCTTCTATGTTAATTCTTTTCTGATTTCTAAGGCTTAAAAATGTGCCTACTTGACAGGTAAAAAATTTACCTAGGGTGAAAGACCTCTTTTTGGGAAAAAACACTTTTCTTTGGCATTCCAGAAAAATAGAGACAGGTTTTTGGACTGCCCCTATATTATTACAGCATGATGCAATGAGGGTAGTAACAAGAGCCCCACCTTCTTGATGAAATTTTCACCAATAATTTGTCAGCATAAACTAAAAACATGGTCTCTGTTTTGACAGGCAATTGAAAAGAAAACAAATAAATTTAATATTTGTGAGTTATAGGATATATATCAAGCAATAAAATTTACATTTTCAGAATCAGAAGACAATCAGCTATCTGTTAATATGTGAATGTAACTAAAACACTGAAAGTATATATATATATCAAAATAGGATAATTGGTATTTCCAAAAAGAGGCCCTTCTAGGTGAGCCAATAAACTAATAATTTAAAGTGTTTGATCTTAAATAATTTTAATAGTAGGCTAACCATATTGATGCATAGCTTAGATTTTAGGCTATTAATTGCTATATACAATTTGTCTTAATTGATATTTAGTAATAATATGTGGGGGTTTGAATTAACATGATTTTGCTCAATTGCATACTGGTTTTTTACCATATTGAAAATTTGACAAAACAACATAATTTTCATAATTTACCTTCATTTTCAATTAAAAGTTTCTTTTTCTCTGGTTTTATTGCTGAAGATACAACTACTGTTATTTGATTAGAATTTTAAGCCATATCAATGGTTTTTTTTTCTTCAAAATTTAGGAAATATATTTGCAGATCTTTAAAACCTCCTAAATTGAGATTGAGCAAAGTTGAGAAGCTGAAAACAGTTTTCTTGTACTTAATTTAAGCAGAAGACCTCTTTTACAAGGCTTCACTTTTATAAAACAAGGATTTTTAAAGATCATCAAAAGTCACTGTTGTCTAGATAGAAGGAGTGGAGGTAGGTACTTCAAAATACATTTCTGGGACATAGGCTAGGCCTACTTTAATCTGTAGACCCATCAAAGATAGCAAAAAGTAGCTAAACTAGAATTTTAGCTTAGCCCTCTAGCTAAACTAAAGGACTAGGCTAGGCCTAAAAATATACTCTGGGAAAGTAGGCTATTGCCAAGCTTCTATGATAACCCTCTTCTGACTTCTGAGTCATAGAAATTTGCCTAGGCTACTTGACCAGTCTAAACTTAGCCTATGCCTATTGAAATTTTGACAAAACCCCTACTTTACTTTAAGTTTCAGTTATCAGTTTCTTTGGTTTTAGTTTTGAAAATGCAACTCCTGTTATTTGAGTGGAATTTTGAGCCATATTAGCCTAATGGGTCTTTTCTAAATTTAGGAAATGTATTTGCAAAAATTTAACCTTAAAAATTGGGATTGAGCAAAGTTGTGAAGCTGAGAACATTTTCCCAATCCCTTTCCAAGATAGCAAAAAGTAGCTAATAATTTTCCAAAATTAGGCTAGGCTACCAAAAAAATTTTCCATCTTCCAACAAAAAACCACAAACAAAAGTGGGTGCCAATGCCTGGACCTAATAGGCTAGGGAGTATAGAGAAGGAAACATTTTAAGAAAACAATTCTTAGCCTACTTCATAATATGCAGAGAAATTGTTAACATATTTTCAGGGTACTTCCACTATAGTCTAGCCTAGGCTACTTTACCCCAGCCCATTTTATATAGCCTAGCCTAAAATAGGCCTAGCCTATTTGCCATTTATTTTTCTGTTTCTTGATATCATCAGAATTGATTGAGGCAAATTTGCAAGTAGGCTATAAAGTTGAAACAAGAGAGACAAATTCAAAAAATATAATTAGGGCTAGGCTAGCCTAGGTGAAGTAAGAATTGTTTTCTATGCATGTTTCATTGTCAATAACCACAATTATGCATTATTATCCAAAATTAAGACTTACCGTATCCCTATGTTTGTCTCTCTCTTTTCAATTCTCCCCAGACTTTAATTTTAATTTAGGTTATTTGTGATCACAGTTCGTTGAAGGATTAAAATTCAAAATTCAAATAGTCAACGGAAAAATGAAAAAAGGAATCATCATTAGAAGCAGGTGCCGCTGAACTCGAACACTTGAGCCGATGGAATCATGCAAGTAAACTTAAAACGGACAAAAACTATTGCTCCTAGTGTTATCAAACAAATATGTATAAGACAGGTTCAAGTAAACGGAATGATGATATTTTCCAACAATTATAGGAGTACATAAACGTAGTACTTTACTGAAAGCTCGAAATACACACTGGCATGTTTTCAGGGCCTGATAAAAGACGATTGGGTCCAATCGGGCCCCACGTTTGAAAGGGTCCCTCGCTAACATCAAAATGAACTATTTTTTCGAAATTGCAAAATATTCTTAATGATTCCAGTAAGCGTTTCTTCTGAAAAGAGATCAATTTCCATGCTAAAACCAATACAAAACCATCTTAAATCAACAGTAAATCAGGAAAGATTAAATACTTAAGCAATTATGTCTTTTGAAAGTGAAGACGCAAGGAAATTGAATTTTCAAACAATTTTCAAAAAATTTAAAGAAAAACTAAAAAATATATAAAGTGGTGCATTCATATTCAGTGATATAAATTTCAAAAGGCATTTTCAGCAGTTTTATAATATCTAAAGGACAAAAACGCAAATTAAGCTACTTGCGAAAACGACAATTGCAAGAGTCAAGAACGAAATTGAAGACCAAAGAAATATGCTGTCAAAAGATAAGTGGCAGCGAGAATTACAACGACTCAAAAACGAAAAGGAAGGACGAAAAAAATAAAAAAGATAATAATGCGTTTACAAGAATTACAAGCAACAGCGGGAATTAGAGACATGTCAAATATAAAAGTGAGGAACAAAGAAATAAAGAGTTTGCAGACATGCAAAACGAACATGAGAACGTGTCAAAAATGTCAGGGAAGAACAAAGAATTCTTCTGTTAGAAGACAAGTGACACTGAGAATCAGAATGAGTAAAAAATGAAAGTGAAGAAGAAAGAAATATTACGTTAAAAGAACAACGCCATCGCAATCTTCGACGACAATAAACTTTGGTGCAAAACCCAGTAAAAATCTACAAAAATGCAGTAAACTACGCAAGTGTTAACTGCACGTCATTGGGACCCTTCAATATTGTATGCGTATCTATTCACTGTGGAGTTCCCCATTTCTCTGCAGGAAAATCAGTCAACAAGGGTGATTTATTTGAGGATTGCTGCCTGCTTAATCGAATTGCATTGCCACCTCCACATTTTCCAAATGAATTGGTTTGGCCTGCTACAGAACATCATTTGCTGGGGATCTTTTGGAAGAAATATAGCGAGGCAAAATCAACTATGCCAGCGATTACATAAAAATGCGAGAAGTTGAGGATGATTTAAATTGACCTGTTGCTTCACTATCATAACAGTCTCGGATAGAAGACAAGTGACAGTGAGAATCAATATATAAAAGCCTTTCGCGTAGCCGTTGGTCTCTCGGTACTATACACACAAATAAATAAAATATATATATATATATATATATATATATATATATATATATATATATATATATATATATATATATATATAGATATAGTACCGGAAGCCCAGTGGCATCGCCACTGGGTCTCGGCACGTAGCAAGCTTCTATATATGGATTCTCACTGTCACTTGTCTTCTAAACGCAGACAAATTGAGCCTTTTCTTGATGTCATGACGTTCAAACTGACCTTAAATTATAAGTAGTGCCTTTGTAAAATTACCTTTTTTTTATTGGACCGTTAACTTTTGCCTCGGCTTGTCTTTCGTCATTATGAAAGACATATTGCCAAACCTTTGTTTCTTTTAATTGCTCAGGTGGAGGGACAAAAAATTCTTTTTCTTGCAACGATTTATCTAGTCCAGGTTTTTGATTTTCAAAGGTATAGTAGGCATTGATGACCTTATTCATGTCAAAATCCAAAACCTAATAATCATCGCTATCATTTTCGATTTGTTTGGTTCGTTTTACCTCGGCTCGTCTTCCTTGTTATACAATACATATGGCAGAACCTTTTGTTTTTTTAATATGGCAGAACCTTCGTTTTTATAAAAAGTATGGTAGGTATTGATGACCAAAAAAGAAATATCACTCTAACAATAAGACGTTTCGTTGGTAGTTGTTAGGGCTTCCTTTCACACTTCGTTATATGTTCTTCGTTCATTTTCTGGTGGTAGCAGAACTTTTAAGCTACGTTGCCTTTTCACACGAGAAAATGCAACGTATAACATTCCATGGTGAAAAACTGTCGGTGAGTACTAAGGTCGGCACCAACAAATTCAAAAGTTTGCCCTTGTGACTTATGTAAAGTCATGGAGAATGCGGGTCAAATTGGAAATTGATGTTGTTGAACAGTACATCCAACTTGACGTTTACGAGAGTCCACTGTAACTCGGCATGTGTGGACTTCTTTTCCCGATTTGTCCCCAGTAATTATATTCGCTTTAATTATGTTGTTACATAATTCAGTAACAATAAGACGGGTCCCCTTATGCATCCCTTCTGAAATATCAAAGTTACGCAAAAGCATAACTATCGTATTTTTTTATCTTTAAGTCATGTGGTGGTAAATCTGCTGTTTCAATTGAATTGAGGAATTCTGCAGTAAATTATATTCCTCCTTTGTCTTAATCTTTTACAAAATCGTAACTTTTATACGATTTTTATTCTTCTAGACGGCGATAGACAATTTTCGTATTTATTTTACTAACTTCTTTGTTGATTGAAGTTAAAATAACTCGATCCTTCATTAAATGGAAACTTTGTTTACACAAACATTCTCCAAATACTTCCTCAATTAAATTGCCACTGGAAATTATATCTGCCGGTAATTCAATTCAATTGAATTAAGTTCATTTTTAGGAAGATTTCCATTTCCCAGTTCGAAGACGTACTTTGCAAATGCTTCCTGTTCAGGATTGACTCGCATATTTTTCTCAAAGGAAACATGTTTGAAATTCTTCCAAAGATATTATTTTTTATTGATAAATCGAGTGTCTCACTGCAGTTGCTTCGGGTTTGACCTGGTGAACACTATAGGAAATCCCCTCCAGCAACTAAAATTTTCCCACCAAATGGTAAGTTTGGATTTGCAATTGACCACAACAACTGATCCATATTTTGTAAGCCATATTTGGGAAGCATGGGTGCTTCGTCAAGTAGGAAAACATCTACTTGAGCTAATTCTAAACCGTTTCTTGAATCAAATCTTATAAAGGAAACAGAATCTGAGGAAAGTGGAACTTTTAAGCCAAAGGTCTTGTGTGTTGTTAGTCCAAATGGCTATAAAGTTTCTGCTATTCCTGTATAAGCCATACATTGTACTTTGTAATTTTTTCCACACAGAATGTGATACAAGATCTTATAAACATATATTTTACCGGTATCACCTGGTCCATCTATGAAAAAACATTTTTTCCCAAAATAATTAGGATCATTAATAGCCTGTAAAATATTGTCCACAGTTTCAAGCTGTTTTCCTTGTAGAAGCCGATGCATACTATCTCCAGTAACAGCTGACTCACTAGAATTTAGAAATTCCAAGCTTTGGTCATTTTCATATGTCTCAATGTTGTCCATGCCGTATCGTTCCACCCAAAAGCTAAAATTTCGACCGTCTATTGCCATCGTATTTAACTTCGATGTAATAATACGATAAGCAAGCCTTACTGCAAGATCTTCAGATAAATTATTTCGTCTTGCGTGCCGAATGAAATCCTCTACCAACGGATTTTTTAATCTTCCCCAAAGAGCTTTAGGATCTGAAGGATTACCAAAAACAAGAATCTGTGCGAAAAGTAATCGCATTACAGAAGGCATTTTGGACAGTGCCGCTTCTTCTAGGGCGTCGAACCACTGCTTATCGTCAAAGTCAAGGCCATGAGCCAGGCTTGCTTTTTTGGATGTGGAGTATACAACGCTATCAACTGTTTTAACATCTTCAAAATTTGTTGCATTCTTCATATGATACAAAAGTACTCGTAAATAGAAGCACTCGGGAAAAGCGACAAAATTTACGTTGTGAATTCGTCCAATGACACGAAATCGACGAATTTTTCGCTCCCATGTACTGGTATTGCCATTCCATCTATAGTGTTCAGGTATTTCCCAATATTAGAGAAGTTCCTTCTTTCTTCATTTGTTTTAACGCCTTGTTGTGTCGAAAATGTGCTTCCAACATTGAGCCTTGTTGTCCAATATATACCAAATCTTCTTGGGCTTGGCTGATATTTTGCATTAGATAACGTCCTGGCAAATGAGCATTAAAACGTTGAAGGACATGGCTCTTTTTCTGGATATCGTAGCTAAATAGTTGCCAGGATGCTTCAGTTGGTGCACAGCAGCGCCCTTCAAAATAGGTTTCTGCTTCATTGTATGACATGCACCGTTTATTTTCGAAAATCTTTATTGAAGCACAATCATGTCCCTTGTAGATGCGTTTATATAAATACTTTACTGGACCTATATTTCCTACATATCCTACATTTATGTGACATTGGAATTTTTTAAGCATATGAGGATTATATGTGGCAACATGACGATTATCACGAGTAATTCAGCGATTATTAGAATCTTTTCGATAAACAGCACGGTCATGTGATTCTCTATTCATTTCTTCTAATTTGGGATCATAACGCCCCCGGGTAAACAGCCTCCCCCCTCCCCAGAAGATACCCCCCCGTGGAAAAATTAATAAGGCTTTCCAAATTTGAGAATTTTACATGAATTTTGAACAAACCGGTTTCTTCGTTAGTTTTTTTCAGCTTAGCGCGAGACAAGACAAAGACAAGTGACAGAATATATGGGAAATATATAATTTGGGCTATAGATTTGCACATTAGGGGGAGGGGTAAAGTATTTGTACAGTTTTAAGTCAGAAAACAATTCTTACTTCATAATATGCAGAATAACTGTACCTGCCATATTTTGACTACAGAACCTCTATACTTTACTCCCCCCTAATGTGCAAATCTATAGCCCAAATTATATATTTCCCATATATTCTGTCACTTGTCTTTGTCTTGTCTTGCGCTAAGCTGAAAGAAACTAACGAAGAAACCGGTTTGTTCAAAACTTAAATAAAATTCTTAAATATGGAAAGCCTTGTTTTCCACGGGGGTATTTTCCTGGGGTTTTTTGATAATTCCACTACCTCGCTTCCAGATACCTGATACCAGAAAATTTCCAGATACCTCGCTATTCTTTTGTAATTTTGGAGTGGCCCTACCTAGAAGAAATTGTTTTCTGACTTCAAACCTCGCTATTCTTCTGTAATTTTGTAGTGGCTCTACCTAGAAGGAATTGTTTTCTGACTTCAAACTGTCCAAATACTTTACCCCCACCCCTACCCTATGTGCAAATATATAGCACAAATTCTATATTCCCCATCTATTCTGTCACTTGTCTTTAACTTGTCTCATGCTAAGCTGAAAGAAATTACCGAAGAAACCAGTTTGTTGTCGAGTTTTACGCAGCGTAAACTTGAGTGAGTGGCGCATAATACACAAGTACCAAAATTCCTTCCCCCAACGGAAATAAAAATAATAAAACTCTAATAAAACTCTCAAATTTGGAAGCCTTATTTTCCATGGGGGTTATTTTCCGGGGGATATATCCTGGGGGGTATTTTCCTCGGGGGGTGTTTTCCAAGAGGGGGTATTTTCCGTGGAGGGGGGGTATTTTCCTCGGGGAGTATTTTCCGGGGGGTAATCACCGGGGGGGATACACGCCGGCAACCACATATATTGCTCAATTATAAAGAAAGTATATATATATATATATATATATATATATATATATATATATATATATATATATATAATGAATTTGAATTTTACTTAACATTTCATATTTAGAGAGGGCCTCGCAAAAAAATTCCAATCGGGCCCCGCAACTAGTCGATCCGGACTTGCATGTTTTAAATTGTGATAATGAAAGTTATTCATACTGGTTTTTTTGGAAAATTGTATTTTGCTTTAACTCATTTAATTCATTGACTCGGAGCATGTTTAAGAATATTAGCCGCCCTAGCCGAGTGGTTGGCGCACTAGATTTGGAATCCCTTGTCCGAAGGGCGGGGGTTCGATTCCTGGCTTTGCTGGTTATTTGCTCTGGGATGGGGGTCAGTGATGTGACTCTGCGAGCTCAGCCAGAGGCGACCCAGCTTTAAATGGGCCTAGCCTATTTGCCATGTGTTTGTCCGTTTTTTTATATTATCAGGATTGATTTAATTTACAAGTATAAAGTTGAAACAAGAGTGACACATTGGAAAAATATATTAGGGCTTTATATTTGCACATTGGGGGGTTGGGGTAAGTAAATTTCAGTGTTGTCACTTAAGAATGTCCCTAGACCTTAAAATTTTTGTTTGAGTGAGCCCTCTTTCTATAACTATGAATAATCGCCAAATAAGATCGCGCAGCGGAGAACAAAATATGCAAGCTTGACCATCCTTCTCTGGAAAAATAGAAAATCTGTAGATCTGGGGATAGAAGCATTATAATTATCAAAAATGATTAAATTTGTTGCACAATCAGCGGTTGCAGCGGTTAACTTGAATAACAAGGAGGAAAATTACTATTTTTGCATGGGAAGCATCTTTTTTCCTTCTTTTTTTCCTCCGCAGCTAGCGGGGTACGGGAACATCATAGATAGCTATCTAAGGGCTCATCTTAAAGGAAATCGCCACATCTAGTGCCTTTCGTAATTAAATAAACACAATATCATAGTCAGCGCAATAGTGCTACCTGGGTAAAGAGCTATGTGGGCATAATATATCATTTATTCATTAATTTTTTATAGACCAGGGCACTTCACGTAGAAGGAGTTGTCGTAGAAATTTTAAACGGGGCTCATTCGATTGGAAATTGAAAGGGCTAGTGTCCTTTTTAATAGTTGAAAGTGATTGGAGGGCAACCAGGCCCCCCCCCCCCACCACCACCCATCATTTCTCCAAGCACATCCAATCAGAAATTAGAGATTTCAATTTTGTTCGGCCTATAGGAAAGGTGCGGAAATGATGGCAACGCCCCCAACGCCCTCATGGCAAGATTTGTAAGTTATGCCTTGGGGGTATATACGGTTTTGTAGAAAGGGTGGTCACATAAGCCTCGAAGCTCACTGGATTGATAATCAGAAGCTCTAGTGCCCTTTTTAAGAGTCAAAGTGATCGGAGGGTAGCTACCCACCCTCCTGCCCCCACACGTCATATTTTCCCGAAATGCATCTGATAGAAATTTTTTTCAAAAAAAAAACATTTATTCAAAAAAAAGTCCAAAGAGCATAGGCAGTGCGGTTGCGCTACCTAAGTAAAGAGCGGTGTGGGCACAATATATTTTTTTTTAGACCAGGGCACTTCGAAATGCATCTGAAATGCATTTCCCGAAATGCATCAGATAGAAATTTTTTTTCAAAAAAAAGCCATTTATTCAAAAAAAAGTCCAAAGAGCGTAGGCAGCGCGATTGCGCTACCTAAGTAAAGAGTGATGTGGGCACAATATATTTTTTTAGACCAGGGCACTTTGTATAGACGGAATTGTCGTAGAAACTTCGAGAGGGGCTCATGCAATTAAAAATTGCAAGTTCTATTGCCCTTTCTAATAGTCAAAGTGCTTTGAGGGCAACCAGCCCCTCTCCCCCCCCCCAATACCTATCATTTTCCCAATTACATCCAATCAAAATTTTTAGACAGCCATTTTGTTTAGTGTCGTTGAAAGGTCCAGTAGTTATGTGTTTGGTATTACAACCCCCCCCCCATGGCCATCAAAGCAAGAGCTATTAGTTATATTAGTTATATTAGTTGCCAATTGTCAACATTTCAGGTTCTTATGGAAAGGGTGGTCGTATAAACTTCGGACATGGCTCATTCAATTGGAAATCAGAAGTCCTAGTGATCTTTTCAGGAGTCAAAAGTGATAGGAGGGCAATAAGGCCCATTCCACGTCTTCTTTTCCCCAAATGCATCCAATGGAAATTTTGAGATAGCCATTTTGTTCAAAATAGTCTAAAGATCATTTAAAAAGGTCTTTGGGGTTGTAATAGCCCCCTAGAACCCGGGAACAAGGGTTTTAAGTTATGCCCGAAGGCATTTAAGGTTTTCATGGAATGGGTGGTCGTCTAAACTTTAGATTGGAAATTAGAAGTTTCTTTTCAAGAGTCAAAAGTAAATTGAGGGCAACCAGCCCTCATACGACCACGACCAGCATTTTCCAAAACGAACATCCAATCAAAATTTTGAAATATTTAATTTTGTCAGCACTGTTTTAAAGGTACTGTAATTATGCCTTTGGGGAGGTAAACTCCCTCACAGCCGACAGCCCCAGAACAAGGGCTGTAAATTAGGCAATTTATTCACTGTTTTTACATAGTATATGTTGCAGTACAAAGGTATACATGCTTGACCTTTACTTTCCAAAAGGACAAAGGGCGTTCAGATGAGCCTTTCAGAGAAGGTTGAGAGGAATGTTCAACAGAATCAAAATATGTTATGGGTATACAGGATATTGAAAGGGCGTAACTCAGGAATGACTGAGTATATTTATCTGAAACTTTCGGGAAATGATAAAGGGAGATGATCAATTGACCAAAAAGGTAATATTTGTACGTTACTACTGCTACTACAATTACCACCACTACTGCTGATTCCACTACTACTACTACAACCATAGTACTACATTTAAAATATTGAGGGGAAATTGGAAGTAAATCAAAAGACACTATGTGCATGCACATTGTCAAAAGAGCGTATCTCAAGAATGTATTTGAGTAAAAAGTTGGAACTTTCAGAAAATGCTTAAATGGTGAACCAACTGACCAAACGGGAATATGTGCATGCTGCTGCTAATGCTACTACTGCTGCCACACTTACTATTACTACTGCTGCTACTTCAACTACTACCTCTAGGGCTATATCAGCAATGTCCTAGCAACGTATAATTGTATTAAGTTGAAGCTTCCAGGACTTGATGAGAATGAGGTTCAAATCATCAAAAAGCAATCAATATACTATTAATATTACCACTACAATAACTGTAACTAATGACACTAAGGGTATTAAGGTGAAACTCTTAGGGGACGTTTAGTGGGAGTTTCAATTCAACAAAAAAGCTATATGTATGCAGGTTTTCAAAAGGGCATATAAGCAATATCATAGGCAGCGCTATTTTTCATTCAAACTTTTAAAGGAGCTAATTATATTCAAGACTTAAAAGTTCTAGCGCCCTTTTTAAGAGTAAAAAGAGATTGGAGGGCAAGTAGCCCTCCTCCCAAACCCATTCATTTTCCATAGTACAACAGTCTAGCAGCTATTTCCATAGGAATATTGGGTATATCAACCCCCTCGATTATGTATTTGGTCCATTATATATAGCAAGTCAATAGCTTACTTATAAATAGCAAGCCAAACTATGGATTCTTATAGAAAAAAAAATTTAAAAGACATAAAATATTATTTTTTCCATGAAAATGACTATGCCAAGGAAAAACGAGCAGAAATTAATTTAAAAGGCTTTTTCCACGAATCATGTTTTTCAATGAAAAGTAAAAAGCTTCACTAAGCTAAAAATGAGCAGAAATAAAGTCAAATGACCTTCCAAGTGTAAAACTACTACAAATCACCATCAATAAATAAATGAAACCCAAAACTAACAAAACGGCTGACAACCTCCATGCCTTCTCAAGATTGGAACATGATCCGCATTTTACTGAAAATAAAATACATTTAAAATGATTTTACTTTTTTGCTTCAATAAATAAAAATATTAAAACTTTAAGGAATAAATATCAGTAGAGAGGGGGCTATTTCGAAAGATTTTCACTATTTCTACCCCCGAATCCTCATTTTTGACCCAATATACTTGGCTTTTACAGACAGGCCAGCAGAGCCGTATCGACTAGGCATGGGGCCCGATTGAAAGTCCTAAAATTGGTCTCAATCAGGAACCCTTATCACTATCTAAATTCACAAAGTGCAAAGATTTTCAAACAGAGGTGTTTATTCTTTAAAGTTCAGGAAAGGTCTGCCCATTTCATACAAAAACATTGATTAAAAACGAAACTAGCTCTTATCTCGGCTCTCCGCCAAAACAGGTAATTAGCCTTTTTCAAGTCACACAGGAACTACAATTTGAGAAAATAAATATCACGACGTTAAACAAAAAATGAAAAACCAGCCAGTGGCGGATCCAGAGGGGGGGCAAGGGGGGCACACACCCCCTAACGTAGTTTAAAGTAGTGTAATCTACCTAATTAACGCAAGCTTGCATTAATTAAACTTGCTCCTAACGTAAGTTTATCGGATCAACCTATTTTGAGTCCCCCCTCCCCCTAAAAAAAATCCTGGATCCGCCCCTGAAACCATCACATCCATTCCAACAGTTATTAGAAGAAAAAAAATTCCTTATTTTAACAAATTTCATCAACCCCCCACCCCCTTTTTTAGAAATCCTACATAGGCCAATCAGTTAAGTCCACTGTATATAAATAATAGATTAAGTCATAATTTGTCCATAAATTGAGTCATACCTGTGAGATGGGACAGTTGCAAACCACTTTGCCGGCTCACCAAGTTTTTTTCTGCTTTCGCAATTACAAATACGAGTATTTTCGTATTTTCGCAAATACGAGTAATACAATTTCGAACCATTTCTCATTGATTGACGCATACACACTAACCCACTAATGCATGAAGAAGTGGGAGGAGCTTTTTGTTCGCACCGAGAATGAAGAGCCAGAAATCATCTGCGGTAAACTTAGGCTACTGCTAATTATATATACAGTGGGTTTAGTATTTCGATTTTCCTGATTAGAAATCAAGCAGGGTTTGTACTATCCCCGAATATCTGGGTATTTCCCCGAAAATCTATACGCCACCCCAAAAAAAAATTGGTTCCCCAACTCCCCGAAAATCACCCAATCACGGTGCCCCCCTAGCGATTTATCACCCGTGACTTTTCCTGCAAAATATTACTTTGCATACCATAATTCTTCGCTACTCTCTTTTTCGTTAATTTTCGTCTCTTTGTTACTTCGTATAAAAACCAGACAGATGCAATTGTAATATACACAGTTCATCATATGTTGACAAAAAAAAGTATCTTCTTTATGAAATGAGATTAAATCCTTTCGAATGCAGTTTCCAAATTGCTATTTTGTACATCATTTGTAGCCAAGAATTTTTATTTTTAAGTTGAATAGACCGCATTCACTATTATACAGCTTCAGTTGGATTTTGAAATTGATAGTCAAGAGATTGTTTTTACAGCTGAATCGTAAGTTTGCAGAATTTTGTTTTCTTTTTCTGTTTTTAGATAAAATTTTCTTACTGTTTAATAAACAATTGTTGAACGCCTGATAGATTAAAGAAAATACAATCTTCTGTCTGAAATTTTTTTACCCCCCCCCCACCCAAAATAACCTTCTATTGAGAAGCAATTTAGCTACAGACTATGTTATGTACAAGGTTGGGGAATTAAAGATTGAACCGGAAGTTACCTCAAAAATATGATTCATAAGAAATTGCAAGTTATTGCCTATAGGGGGGGATAGGGGGCTATCATTGTTTAATGATAATACCTCATTTTTTTAATTGAAAGCAGGGATGCCAAAAAGATAATTATTTTTTTCATTTAAAGTGGAGACGGAAGAAAATGATATCAAATTCCCTGGGAAACCATTGAAATAATATGATAGACCCAGGGCCCCCCACCGGGACTTGTTCATTGTCTTGGGTATTTTGTAATTTCTCATAGGCTACTGGCCTAATTTGGCTTTTGTGTGTGCTCCCTTTTAATTAGATTCTTTGGATCTAATTGAATGCCACGGCGAATCTATAATTCAGTTTTTCAATAATTTAAGGTATATCTGAATAATTTCGACATTTTTGTTGTTGTCATTGTACCCCTCTACTCATATCCTCAATTTTTTTTTTTCGAGGAACATGAAGCTGTTTAACGTTATTTCGCGTCTTTGTTTGACCTAGTTAATTATTAAGTAAATAATTTTTTTAATGTAAAGCTGAGACGGTATCCTATCCAGGTGGTATCCAGAAGGGGGGGGGGGGGTAGGGAGGTATTACGTTTAAATGATAATATTTTGACTTTTTAACGAAAGCAGGGTTGCCAAAAAGCTAATTATTTTTTTAAATTTAAAGCAGAGGCAGTATCCTATCATGGTTGTGTCCAGAGGGGGAGAGGGAGCTATAATATTTAAATAATAATGCCTCGATTTTTTTTTGAAAGCAGGGCTGCCAATAAGTTAAATATTTTTATTTATTTAAAACAGAGATGGTATCCTATCAAGATGGCATCCAGAGGGGGGAGGGCATAGGGCGTTATTATATTTAAGTGATAGTAACTTGATTTTTCTTTTTATTGAAAGCATGGATACCAAAAAGTTAGTATTTTTCATTTAAAGTAGAGACGGTATTCTATCAAGGTGGTATCCAGAGGGGGGGGTTAGGGAGGTATTAAATTTAAATGATAATATATCATATTTATTTATTTTTTAAAGCAGGGATGCCAAAAAGTTATTTTTTTTTTTAATTTAAAGCAGAGACGGTATCCTATCAAGGTGGTATCCAGAGGGGGGGTAGGTTAGGGAAGTATTATATTTAAGTGATAATATCTTGAATTTTTTTATTGAAAGCAGGGATGCCAAAAAGTTATTTTGTTTTAATTTAGAACAGACACGGATCTCATAGAACGTTATATGGCTGCTTTAAAAAAATACAAAAGGGAGTGTGAAGGGAGGTGAGAGACTTTTACAAGAATATGACAGTTTGGTTGCTACAAGTAGCTATTAGGTGGAGTATTCTATGAAAGTGTACTGTCAATGAGTAGAGAAAGTAGATTTGTAAATTTAAGCTGTGATTTGAGAAAGACTGATGAAACCATTAATATTTGCCGTCAACATTGATCGCGCCGGAGGCACGCCGCCACTGACATCTTACCGGCGTCGATGACATCGCCGACATCTTACTAGTGGCGCGCTGCCGCTGCTGTTTTTGGCCCCGCCGCTGCCGGTCTTCCCTCATCGGCGCGGCGCCGGGGTCTATTCTTTAACATCTCCATTGGGGTCTAAAAAGTACATTTGGCTTCATGGATATGGTTCAAAATCACCTTCAGGGGTCTGTGTTGGGTGTGCCGTTAAATTGATTTTGTGATAAATCTGTCTAGAGTGATAAATCTGATAAATCTGTCATAAATCTGATAAATCTGATAAAGCTGAAAACATTATGACTATTTGTGGTTCGATCATCGCTTGCGTTGAATGAAGCTAAAGCAAAACATGAGTTCCAGTTTCGTATTTGTTTGTGGAACTCTTTAGGGAACATGTGACGTCCTATAACAGGCCAACAAAATTCATTTGAAAATTGTTGATGGAGGAATGCAGTTCGACTTAGCAGGCAGCAGCCCCCAAGTAGACCACCTTTGTTGGCTACATTTCTTGTGGGACAATGGAGGACCCCACAGTGAACACATACAGAGTTGAAGGGTCCCAAAGACTTGTAAACAACACTTGCGTAGTTTACGGCATCTTTGTAGATCTTTACGGGTTTTATGCCACAATTTGTTGGCATCGAAGATTGTAATGGTGCTGTTCTTATTCAGTACTTGGGTACATAATGTTACACACCCGAGATGTGAAGTTAGGTCAACCCTAATGAAATATACCAAAATATGATGAAAATATAATACTTTAGAAACAAATTTTTGCTATTGATTTACAAAATAGGGCGGGGGGGGGGTTAAAATATAGCGGGCCTGCATGCAAAATGTTTTAGATACAATCATTCTGCATATTGTGAAGTAAGAATTGTTTTTTGACTTCACGATGTCCAAATACTTCACCCCCTCCTAATGTGCAAATATATAGCCCAAACTACATAAGTCCAATGTATTCTCTCATCCGTCACTTGTTTTCCACTGAGCGTAAGCTAATTGTTTCTTAATACAGACAGATAAAACCGGTTTGTTCTCAAGTGTATACTATTATGTACACAAGCACCTTTTTTTCTTCGGCACTTTCAATTTTGACTCGCTCTGATTCTCGCTGTTCTTTAACAGCACAATTCTTTGTTCTTCGCTGTCATTTTTGACACTCTTGATACGTGTCTGCTAACCCTACAATTCTTTGTTTTTCACTTTCAACTTAGACAAGTTCTAATTCCTCCTGTTGCCTGTAATTCTTCCTTCTGATTATCTTCTAACTACATGTTTCTTTGTTCTTGCGGTCGTATATCTTCTAACCACACATTTCTCTGTTCTTCATTTTAATTTTGATTCGTTCTGATCCTCATTGTCACAAGTCTTGTAACCAGGGGCGTCCTGAGGGGGATGGGGAGGAGGGGCGCGTCACCCCTACCCCCAAATTTTTTTGGCAAGCGGTAAAACTTTCGCCGAAGGCGAAAATTTCGGCAGAAATTTTGATAAATCGGCCGAAATTTAGCAAAATTCTTTATTTCTGCCTAAAATCCGGCATAAATCAGGTAGCGATTCGGTAAAATTTACGAAGATTCCCCCCCCCCCCCTAATAAAATTAGCCTCAGGACGCCCCTGCTTATAACATCATATTTTGTTTGTTCTTTACTTTTGTTTTTTAAGGTCATTGCGATTCTCGCTGCCAATTATCTTTTAACAGAATCTTGATATATTTTAAATTTCTTTTTTGACTTGTTCTAATTGTTGGTTTTGCTAATATTTTAACTGCATATCTCTTTGATCTACATATCTCATATCTCTTTGATTTTGCTTTATTATGAATAGAAGATCATAAAATTTGATAGATGTTGGATAAATTTGTAACACTCAGTGGATTCTAATAAAATTTCAAAATAAACTTTTATTATTAAGATTACTTGAAATCCTAGTTATTATTCCTGAACTAGCTTCTAATTTGCGATTTTTGTTTTCACTTGACAGTATTTTTCAAAAGGCTTTTCTGATTTTTGGTTACCATGAGCAGTGGTTCAGTCTAGGCTTGGTCTATTTTTATATTTTCTTTTTTTTTTTGTTTAAACAAAATTAATTCTAGAATGTAAGATGGCAGTGACAGAAATTAAATAAACCAAACTAAAAATTATGGCTTATACATGATAACATGAATAAACCTTATGCATTGGCCGTATTGATCATGGCAAAACTACCGCTGATATCATGACTATATATCATACACAAGAAAAAGGCCTTTGGCTTTTTCTTACCGCAGTGACCTGGAGTCAACTAGTGTCAGTTTTGGAACTTTTACAACCGCTTCTCTGAGAAGCTGGAACCTAAGAGGGACAAATGGAGGCAGGAAGAAGTTGTTGTTGACGAGATGGAGGAGGAGAATTAAGCCAAATTTCGGGCAGAGTTTCTCATAACGTACAAAAAGGGGATTCAGTTCAAATGCTTTAAGATATAAATAGTAAGGCAATGGGCAACCTCCGTCGATGATTTTTAGTATTCTCTTCTATATCAGTTTAGTTCAACCATTTTGTTCTTTCGGATGGAAATGGAAAACAGGATATACTTGTTCCAATATTGCGCGGATGAACATGCAGGGTAGTGCTGTTGCTGAGGAGATTCGGGTCTATAGGCGGTTCGATTTTTTTAATTCGTAAGAAATATTTTTTCTTCGTAAGAAAAGGAAATATCATTACTAAGCATTTATCGTTTTTTACTCCAAATTTCAGTTTTGCTGCTTCACAGGTAGCTTGCTCTCTGTAATTGAAAGTCTGCCTGTAGCCTAATCCAGATAGACTTTAGCTAGAGACCTCCAGATACTACTCCAGATAGACTTTAGCTAGAAAAAGATCATAGTATAACATAAATTCCAGAAATCCACTTCAATCTGTCTATAGAATGGAAAATATCAATTGATGCAATGTCATTATGATGCATTGCCAAAGTAATCCTATAGTTTTATTGCTACCGCTGCTATAACAGCTTCACTTCAGATTCGTCTACAAAATAATCATTAATTAAAATCAATAATTAAAAACTATTGAATTTCTATTTTGATGCGGAAAAGAGAGCCATTCATTCAGTTCTGCTTAATTTAATTATATTATTTTTATCATTCATCTACTTAGTTTGCAGAATTCATACCAAATGGAGGGAAATCAAACCATAGATAAATAGCCTAGAATGTTTTATTTTTGTACCATCAGAAAGATTCTAGACGCCTTATGTTCACCCTAGTAGAGGTGACCCTAAAGCCCCGGGACGAACACCGTGCTGCCATCTACAATTTAGTTTAATGCTGACGGGACATAATTTATTCAAGGATTATCGATCGAGTCTAATGGGGGTCAAGGTCAATCGATCTGTTGTTGTTGTTGTTTGGCCACGTGTAATGGCATGAGGGGTGATTTACATAATCGCTATGGAAATTATTGATTCATGAAGGGGGGGACTAAGAAACAAACATGTCTTCATTGTTGTTTTGTTATCATAACCAGAGAAAGTGATATAAATAATCGATATGGACATTATTGATTCACGAAGGGGAGAATTAAGAAAAATTAAGGATTCTTTAATCTTAGTTCTGAGGGATAAACGTTCTTTAGTTCAGAGAGAAAGATTAATATTCTATTTTTAATTATTGATTCACGAAGGTGTAATTAAGAAACATTAATGATTCTTTAATCTTAGGTCTGAGGGATAAACGTTCTTTAGGTCAGAGAGAAAAATTAATATTCTATTTTTAAATAGGGCTTCATTGATCTTTAGTGTCATGAATTATAAATGACATCACTTGTTATCTTGGAATTATGTAGGAGTCTAAAGAGATAGAAATTCTATTTTTAAATACGGCTTCACGGAGCTTTAAGTCGGAGAGATAAATTGATATGCTAACGAAACCATAATAGTTTAGCTAGGAAAATTTGTGAGATGAAGAGATTAACGTAGGAAAAGGGTTTCCTAGAAATTTGAAATGTGAAAGCACTGAGATGCCAAACAAAAGGAACACGATGAAATTACTTTTAGTGATTATTTGGACGAAACGGTTTTAGACAGCTTATGGAATTATTTCGGCGAAACCGTTAGAGACATTAATTTAAAAGATGATTTAAAAGATGATTTTTTAGTGTGGTCGTTATAATACACAAGTTCCATTTAACAGTGTTGTGAGGTCCCCTACCACAACCCCAAAGAGCCCCGATCGCCATACCCCGATCCAAAGGGTTCCAATCCCCATACCCGAATCCAGAAGGACCCCCCGGTCCCCAAAGGTTCCCAGGGCTCCCACCCGGCCCCCAGACCCTCAAAGGCCCACCCCGGTCCCCCCAAAGGCACATCGAGCTCCCAAAAGACCACCGGGGTCCCAAAGGGCCCCCCACCCTCCCCTACCTCTCCCTCTCCTCCCCACTCCTCACCGTCACCACCCCCTCCCCCTCCCCTCCTCCCCTCCCCTCCGCCTCCCCTCCTCCCCTCCCCTCCCCTCCCCCTACCCATTTTTTTAATATTTTTTGTGCATTGAGACACAGAAGGGACACCCTCCCCCAAGGGTCCCCCAAACACCCTCCCCGGGCCCCCCCAACAGGCCCCACTCCAAATTTTTAAAACATTTTTATTGGTTTATTATATATTTTATGAACAAGTTCCATTCATAATGTCATTCCTAAACCCATTTTCCAACCTCAAAGAGTCCCCACCCCAATTTGTAAATACTTTCATGAATTTTTTAACATGGTATTTTTTATCTTCTTAAGTTCCGACCTTTCTCAAAGAGTCATATTTAAAGTTCTATTCCACATATTTTCCCGGAACAAGAAAAGTCCCAAGACATAAGAAATTTAAAGTTCAATTCTAAATTTTTCTGTAGAAGATAGGAAAATTTATGCTATGATTGTGATTATTTTCTATGAAGATAAAAATTTCACTTTCATTCTAAATTTTCTTAAATTCAGTTCTGACCATTCTCAAAGAGATGAAAAAAATTAAAGTTCTGTTCCAAATATTTCCCCGGAAAAAGAAAATTTCGACTTCGATTCTGAATTTCCTCAATGAAAATGAAATAAGTTATTGATCATTTCTATTTTCCCAAAATAATAAAAAATTTCCCACTTCAATTCAGATTTTTCTCAAACAGATGAAAAAATTTAAAATACTGTTCCAAATTTTCCATAGAAGATAGAAAAGTTCAAGTTCTAATCTGAATTTTACCAAAGAACATAATTCATTTCTAATTTCTCCAGAGAAAATAAAAAGCTTCCACTTCAGTTTTAAGTTCACCAAGACATAAAAAATTTAAAGTTCTGTTCTAAATTTTTCTGTAGAAGATAGGAAAAGTTATACTATGATAGTGATTATTTTCCATGAAGATAAAAAGTTTCACTTTAATTCTAAATTTTCTTAAATTCAGTTCCTAATTTTCACATAGAGATGAAAAAAATTTAAAGTTCTGTTCCAAATTTTTCATAGAATATTGGAAAAGTTATACTTTGATCGTGAATATTCAAGTTCTCTTCTGAATTTTACCAAAGAACACAATTCAATACTAATTTCTCCAGAGAAAATAAAAAGCTGCCACTTCAGTTTTAAGTTCGCCATGACATAAAAAATTTAAAGTTCAGTTCTAAATTTCTACATAGAAGATAGGAAAAGTTATACTATGATTGTGATTATTTTCTATGAAGATTAAAAGTTTCAATTTAATTTTGAATTTTCTCAAAGAAGTGAAGAAAAGTTCAACTTCGATTCTGAATTTTTTCAATAAAAATGAAATAAGCTATTAATCATTTCTATTTTCCCAAAATAATATAAAAAATTTCCACTTCAGTTCAGATTTTTTACAAACATATGAAAAAATTTTAAATACTGTTCTAAATTTTTCATAGAAGATAGAAAAGTTACTTTTCTCTTCTGAATTTTATCAAAGAATATTATTCATTTCTAATTTCTCCAGAGAAAATAAAAAGTTTCCATATCACTTTTAAGTTTACCAAGACATAAAAATTTAAAGTTCAATTATAAATTTTTCCATAGAAGATAGGACAAGTTATACTATGATTATGATTATTTTATATGAAGATAAAAATTTTAAATTTAATTCTAAATTTTCTTAAATTCAATTCCGACCTATATCAAAGAGATGAAAAAAATTAAAGTTCTGTTCAAAATATTTTCCCGGAAAAAGTTCTAGTTCAATTTAAAATTTTCTCAAGGAAGTGAAGAAAAGTTCAAGTTCTCTTCGGAATTTTACCAAATAACACACTTCAATTCTAATTTCACCAGAGAATACAAAAATCTCCCACTTCAGTTCTCTTTTTCACAAAGACATAAAAAAATTTAAAGTTCAATTTTAATTTTTCTGTGGAAAATAGATAAAGTAATACCATACTTGTGACTATTTTTCCGGAAGATAAAAAGTTCAAGTTCAATATAAATTTTCTTAACGAAGTGAAGGAAAGTTCAAGTTCTCTTCTGCTAATTTCACCAGAGAAAATAAAAATATTCCACTTCAGTTCCTTATTTCACAAAGACATAAAGAAATTTAAAGTTCAATTCTAAATTTTTCGGTGGAAGATAGAAAAAGTAATACCATACTTGTGAATATTTTCATGGAAGATAAAAAGTTCTAGTTCAATTTTAAATTTTCTCAACGAAGTTAAGAAAAGTTCAAGTTCTCTTCTGAATTTTACCAAAGAACACACTTCAAGTCTAATTTCTCCAGAGAAAACAAAAAACTTCAACATAAGTTCTTTCTTTAACAAAGACATAAAGAAATTTAATGTTCAATTCTAATTTTTCGGTGGGAGTTGGAAAAATTAATACCATACTTGTGAATATTTTCTCGGATGATAAAAAGTTCTAGTTCAATTTAAAATTTTAACAACGTTATCAATTAATGTTCAAGTTCTCTTCTGAACTTTACCAAAGAACACACTTCAAATCTAATTTCTCTAGAGAAAACAAAAATCTTCAACTTCAGTTCTTTATTTCACAAACACATAAAGAAATTTAAAGTTCAATTCTAAATTTTTCGGTGGAAGTTAGAAAAAGTAATACCATACTTGTGAATATTTTCACGGAAGATAAAAAGTTCTAGTTCAATTTAAAATTTTCTCAACGATGTCAAGGAAAGTTCAAGTTCTCTTCTGAACATTACCAACTCGCAAACTAAATTTCTACTTTCTCAATATAAAAAAAACAGCTGAAATTTCAGGTTAGTATTTTACAAATACATAGACATATTTAAAATTCAATTCTAATTTTTTAGTGGGATATTGCAAAATTAATGCAATACTTGTGACACTAAAAATTAAGATATTTATGAAGAGTTTCAACTAGCTATGGCTAAGTTTGCTAAAGACATGCTATTTTCTTGCAAAAACACACTAACTCAGAAAAAATGTTCAATTTTCCTTGAGTACCAAGGCACTTAGACTCAAAATTAATATATCTATACAGAGTTTCAACTAGCTATGGCTAAGTTTGCTAAAGACTAGCTATTTTCGTGAGAAAACACACAAAATCAGAAAAAATGTTCAACGTTCCTTCAGTACATATGCGATTATGATTAAATGAAGATATTTATGCAGAGTTTCAACTAGCTATGGCTAAGTTTGCTAAAGACAAGCCATCTTCTTCCACAAACACACAAAATCAGAAGTAAAATTTTCATTGTTCATATAGTACCAATGAATCTAGTCTTAAATGAATATATCTATTCAGATTTTCAACTATATGTGGCTAAGTTTACTAAAGACAAGCTATTCTCGTTCGAAAACACACAAACTCAGAAAAAATTTTCAATGTTACCTTATTAACAAAACAAGTATACTAAAAATTAATAAATTTATTAATAATTTAAAGTAGCTATGGCTAAGTTTGCTAAAGACAAGCTATTTTCGTGCGAAAAGATACAAAATCAGAAAAACTGTTCAATTTTCATTCAGTACATATTCAATTAGGCTTAAATGAATATATGTATGCACAGATTCAACTAGCTATGGATAAGTTTGCGAAAGACAAGCTATCTTCTTTCAAAAACACACAAAATCAGCATTAAAATGTTAATTGTTCCTACAGTACCTACGAAATTATGATTAAATTATTATATTTATGCAGAGTTCCAACGTTCAATTGCTAAGTCTGCTAAAGACGAGCTATTGTATTGCGAAAACACACAAAATAATAAGTAAGGGTCAAAGTTCACTTAGTAACTAAAAACTTGGACTTAAATGAAGAGATTTAAACAGAGTTTCAACTAGCTATATTTATGTTTGCTAAAGAAAAGCTAGTTTCTTGCGAAAACACAAACAATATCAGAAAATATGTTCAGTGTTCATTCACTAAATACTCAATTAGACTAAAAATGAAGATATTTATGCAGAGTTTCAACTAGCTATGGCTAAGTTTGCTAAAGACAAGCTATTTTCTTGAGTAAACACACAAAATCAGAAAAAATTTTCAGTATTCCTTTAGTACATACACAATTATTCTAAAAATTAATGTATTTATGCACAGTTTCAACTAGCTATGGCTAAGTTTGCTAAAGACAATCTATTTTCTTGCGAAAACACACAAAATCAGAAAAAAATATTCAATTTTCCTTTAGTACATACTCAATTAGGCTGAACTGAAGATATTTATCCACATTTTCAACTTTCAATGTCTAAGTTTGCTAAAGACAAGCGTATTTCTTTCGAAAACACACAAACTCAGAAAAAATGTTCAAGTGACCTTTTGTACCTACGATAGGAGGCATTAGTTAGTAAAATTAAGACGTGTCTTATAGCTATGGCTATGTTTGAACAAGAAAAGCAAATTTATTGCGAAATCACACAAAATCATAAAAAAAATTAGTTGCTAGAAAAAATGCTAGAAAATATAGCTAGTTGAAACTGTGCATAAATATCTTCATTTTTTGCCTAGTTGATTATGTACTTAAGGAAAACTGAACATTTTTTCTGATTTTGTATGTTTTCGAAAGAAAATAGATTGTCTTTAGCAAACTTAGCCATAGCTAGATGAAACTCGGCATAAATATCTTCATTTAATCCTAATTGCTTAAGTACTAAAGGAAGATTTAACATTTTATGTAAGTTTGTTTGTTTTAGCAAGAAAATAGCTTGTCTTTAGCAAACTTAGCCATAGATATTTGAAACTCTGCATACAAATCTTCACTTCAGCCTAATTGCGAAGGTACTAAAGGAACATTGAACATTTTTTTCTGATTTTGTGTGTTTTCGCAAGAAAATATAGCTAGCTGAAACTTTGCATAAATATCTTCATTTTTAGCCTAATTGCGTAGGTACTAAAGGAACATTGAACATTTTTTCTGATTTTGTTTGTGTTTTCGCACTAAAATAGCTTTTCTTTAGCAAACATATTTATAGATATTTGAAACTCTTCTTAAATCTCCTCATTTAAGTCCAATTGATTAGGTACTAAATGAACATTGAAACTTTTTTATGAGTTTGCGTATTTTTGTAATAAAATATCTCGTCTTTAGCAGACTTAGCCATAGAAAGTTAGAACTCTGAATAAAAATAATCATTTAAGACTACATTAGTATTTCCTAGATGAACAATTATAAATTTAGGTCTGATTTTGTGTGTTTTTGAAATAAGATTGCTTGTCTTTAGCAAACGTAGCCATTGCTACTTGAAACTCTGCATATATATCTTCATTTAATCATAAGTGAATAGCTACTAAAGTAAAATTAAACAGTTTTTATGAGTTTGTCTGTTTTCGCGCGAAAACACGTTGTCTTTAGTAAACTTATACATAGCTACTTTAAATTATGCATAAATATATTAAATTATAGAATAAATTTTTAGTTACTAAGGGAAAATTGAAATTTTTTTATGAGTTTGTGTGTTTTTGCAAGAAAATATATTGTCTTTAGAAAACTTAGCCAGAGCTAGTTGAAACTCTGCATAAATATCTTCATTTAAGAATAAGTTAGTTGTTAATATAGGAAAAATGAACAATTTACTTCTGATTGTGTGTGTTTTTGAAAGAAGATAGCTTGTCTTTAGAAAACTTATCCATAGCTATTTGAAACTCTCCATATATATCTTCATTTAAGACTAATTTCATATGTAATGAAGGAAAATTTAACATTATTTCTGATTTTGTGTGTTTTCGCACGAAAATAGCTTGTCTTTAGCAAACTTAGCCATAGATAGTTGAAACTCTGCATAAATATCTTCATCTTTAGTCTAATTGTGTAGGTACTAAAGCAACATTGAACATTTTTTCTCATTTTGTGTGTTTTCGCACGAAAATATCTTGTTTTTAGCAAACTTAGCTATAGCTAGTTAAAATACGGCATAAATATATTAATTTTTAGTGTCATGTGTGGTGCATTAATTTTTCTCTCTCCCACCAAAAAATTAGTATTGGTCTTTAAATATCTTGGGGTCATTTTGAAATACAGAACTGGCGGGTCCGCTTTCTTTTCCAGCGGGAATCATTCGAAATGTTTACTGTGCCGTTATAGTTTTCAGAAGAGACCTTGGGCGGTACTTGACTTCGTTGAGAAAATTTTAACTGGAACTAGAACTTTTTATCTTCTGTGAAAATATTAACAAGTATGGTATTAATTTTTCTAACTTCCACCGAAAAATTTAGAATTGAACTTTAAATTTCTTTATGTGTTTGTGAAATAAATAACTGAAGTGGAATATTTTTGTTTTCTCTGGAGACATTGGAATTGACTTCTTTTCTTTGGTAAAGTTCAGAAGAGACCTTGAACATTCCTTGACATCGTTGAGAAAATTTTAAAGTGAAACTTGGGATGTTGCTTTGTTATGAAACTTGTATCTAGGACTACATAGTATGTTCCAAATCCCTCCAAAAAATTAAAAAATTACTCTAATTGGCTTTATTCCCACTAATCATTATCTGCAGTCGCGATAGAGGGTCGTTTCCCCTGGATAACTTATTCTGGTAGCGATTACTGCTGATTGAATCAGTCTAGACCTTTAACTTTTCTTGACTTCGTTGAGAAAATTTTAAATTGAAGTGGAACTTTTTATCTTCCATGAAAATATTCACAAGTAAGGTATTACTTTTTCTATCTTCCACCGAAAAATTTAGAATTGAACTTTAAATTTCTTTATGTCTATGTGAAATAACTAACTGAAGTGTAATATTTTTATTTTCTCTGTGAAATTATAAGAAGAGAACTTGAACTATCCTTGACTTTGTTGAGAAATTTTAAATTGAACTAGAATTTTGTATCTTCCTTGAAAATATTCACAAGTATGGTATTACTTTTTCTATCTTCCACCGAAAAATTAGAATTGAACTTTAAATTTCTTTATGTCTTTGTGAAATAAGGAACTGAAGTGGAAGATTTTTGTTTTCTCTGGAGAAATTAGAATTGAAGTGTGTTCTTTGGTAAAGTTCAGAAGAGAACTTGAACTTTTCTTAACTTCGTTGAGAAAATTTTAAATTGAACTAGAACTTTTTACTGGGAAATATTTGGAACAGAACTTTAATTTTTTTCATCTCTATAAGAAAGGTCGGAATTGAATTTAATAAAATTTAGAATTAAAGTGAAACTTTTTATCTTCATAAAAAATAATCACAATCAGAGCATAAATTTTTCTATCTTATTGGGAAAAATTTAGAATTAAACTTTAAATTTTTATGTCTTGGTAAACTTAAAAGTGATATGGAAACTGTTTAATTTCTCTGGAGATATTATAAAATAATAATGTTCTTTGATAAAATTCAGAAGAGAACAGTAACTTTTATATCTTCTATGAAAAATTTAGAACAGTATTTAAAATTTTTTCCTCTGTTTGAGAAAAGTCTGAACTGAAGTGGAAAATTTTTTTATTATTTTGTGAAAATAGAATTGCTCAATAGCTTATTTCATTTTCATTGAGAAAATTCAGAATCGAAGTTGTACTTTTCTTCACTTCTTTGAGAAAATTCAAAATTGAAGTGAAACGTTTAATCTTCATAGAAAATAATCACAATCAGAGTATAACTTTTCATATCTTCTATGTAGAAATTTAGAACTGAACTTTAAATTTTTTATGTCATGGAAAACTTAAAACTAAAATGGCAGCTTTTTATTTTCTCTGGGGAAATTATAATTGAATTGTGTTCTCTGGTAAAATTCATAAGAGAACTTGAATATTCACAATAAAAGTATAAATTTTAAAATATTCTATGAAAAATTTGGAACAGTACTTTAAATTTTTTTCATCTCTATGTGAAAAGTCGAAACTGAATATAAGAAAATTTAGAATTAAAGTGAAACTTTTTATCTTCATGGAAAATAATCACTATCATAGTGTAAATTTTCCTATCTTCTATAGAAAAATTTAGGACTGAACTTTAAATTTTTTATGTCTTGGTGAGCTTAAAACTGAAGTGGAAGCTTTTTATTTTCTCTGGAGAAATTAGAAATGAATTATGTTCTTTGATAAAATTCAGATTAGAAATTGATCTTTTCTATCTTCTATGAAAAATTTAGAACAGTATTTTAAATTTTTTAATCTGTTTGAGAAAAATCTGAATTGAAGTGGAAAATTTTATATTATTTTGGGAAAATAGAAATGATCAATAACTTATTTCATTTTCATTGAGAAAATTCAGAATCGAAGTTGAACTTTTCTTTTTCCGGGGAAGTATTTGGAACAGAACTTCAATTTTGTTCATCTCTTTTAGAATGGTCAGAACTGAATTTAAGAAAATTTAGAATGAAAGTGAAATTTTTTATCTTCATAGAAAATAATCACAATCATAGTATAACTTTTCCTATCTTCTACGGAAAAATTTAGAAGTGAACTTTAAAATTTTTATGTCTTGGGACTTTTCTTGTTCCGGGAAAATATGTGGAATAGAACTTTAAATTTGACTCTTTGAGAAAGGTCGGAACGTAAAAAGTTAAGAAATACCATGTTAAAAAATTCATGAAAGTATTTACAAATTGGGGTGGGGACTCTTTGAGGTTGGAAAATGGGTTTAGGAATGAAATTATGAATGGAGCTTGTTCATAAACGATATAATAAATCCATAAAAAAGTATTACAAAAATGGCGAGGGGACTCTTTGGGGGGCCCGGGGAGGGTGTTTGGGGGACCCTTGGGGGAGGGTGACCCTTCTGTGTCTCAATGCACAAAAAATATTAAAAAAATGGGTAGGGGGAGGGGAGGGGAGGGAGGAGGGGAGGGGAGCGGAGGGGAGGAGGGGAGGGGGGGGGTGACGGTGAGGAGTGGGGAGGAGAGGGAGAGGTAGGGGAGGGTGGGGGCCCTTTGGGACCCTGGTGGTCTTTTGGGAGCTCGATGTGCCTTTGGGGGGCCCGGGGTGGGCCTTTGAGGGTCTGGGGGCCGGGTGGGAGCCCTGGGAACCTTTGGGGACCGGGGGGTCCTTCTGGATTGGGGTATGGGGATTGGAACCCTTTGGATCGGGGTAGGGCGATCGGGGCTCTTTGGGGTTGTGGTAGGGGACCTCACAACACTGTTCAATGGAACTTGTGTATTATAACGACCACACTCAAAAATCATCTTTTAAATCATCTTTTAAATCAATGTCTCTAACGGTTTCGCCGAAATAATTCCATAAGCTGTCTAAAACCGTTTCGCCCAAATAATCCCTAAACTTAGACTTAGACTTAGGTCCTCCTACGCCTGGGGGCGCATAAGGCAGCAACAGTGATTCGCCACGACGACCTGTCCTGAGCCTTCAACCAAAGCTCCTCTAACGAGGACCTCGCCAGCTTCGCCTCCTTCATTAGTGACCTGCCAAGAGTCATTTTCGGTCTGCCTGATTTGCGGAGACCGGGGGGTTTCCAACACCATGCGTCGTGCGGCAGCCTTCCTTCCCTCATTCGCACCATATGCCCCCAATAAATCCATCGCCACTTTCTAATAAGATCAAGGAAGAGGGTATGATTTGTCATACGATATATTTCATCATTTCGTATTCTTTCTGTCCAATGTATATTTAGGATAGACCTTAGGCAATTATTGTCGAATGCCTGGAGTCGTCGTTCTAGATGAGCAGTGATGCTCCAAGTTTCGCAGCCGTACATAAGGACAGAGACCACATTGCTATTATAAATTCTAAGCTTTAACTTCTGGGAATATTTATTATTTCTCCAAACATTTCTAAGGTAGCTGAAAGCAGACCCAGCCAATGTTATTCGGCACAGTATTTCTCTTTCGGAATTGGCATCTTGCGTAAGAATGCTGCCGAGATACTTGAACTCTCTCACTTCCTCAATTTCCTCGTTGTTAACCAAAAGTCCTTCGGCTAAGTCAGGTATGACTGCATTCGACATTGCATGTTTTGGGGGGAAGACGGCTTGGGGGGGACTAGTTACCCTTCAGTCACTTTTGACTATTAAAAAGACCAGTAGCCCTTTGAATTTCCAATCGAATGAGTTTTTTAGTAATTTTCTACAACAACGCCTTCTTCAAAAACCTTATATGCCCCCAGGGCATAACTTGAAACCCTTACCCTGAGGGCTTTGGGGGGAGTGTCCTCCTCAAAAAATTATCTTCTATCTGGGAATCAACTACGCTGAACGAAATAGCTGTCTCAAAATTTTGATTGGCTATTCTTGAGGATTTGGTGGGCGTGAGGAGGGGGGGGCTAGTTGCCCTCCAATCACTTTCGACTATTAAAAAGGGCACTAGACCACAATTTCCTATCGAATGAGCCCCTTTTGAAGTTTCTATGACGACCCCTTCCATATGAAGTGCCCAGCTCTACAGGAAAAAAGTAATAAATTGTACATTGTGGCAACATCGTTCTTATATGCCCTCAGGGCATAACTTAAAACCTTTGCCCCAAGGGTTGTGGGGGAGTTTCCTCCTCAAAAAGATATTTTCTATCAGGAAATCAACTACGCTGAACAAAATGGGTATTTCAATATTTTGATTGGATGTGTTTAGGGAAATGATGGACATGGGGGAAGGGGGCTAGCTGCCCTCCAATCAATTTCGAATATTAAAAAGGACACTAGCCTTTTGAATTTCCAATCGAAATAGCCTTTTTTGAAGTTTCTACGACAACGCCTTCTATAAAAACTTTATTTGCCCCCAGGGCATAACTTAAAACCTTTTCCCTGAGAGTAGTGGGGAGTGTCCCCCTCAACAATATATTTTTATCTGGAAATCAACTACGCTGAACCAAATGGCTATTTCAAAATTTTGATTGGATGTGTTTGGAAAAATGATGGGCGTGGGAGGGGGGGCTAGTTGCCCTCCAATCACTTTTGACTATTAAAAAGGGTACTAGGCCTTTGAATTTCCAATCGAATGAGCCTTTTTTGAAGTTTCTAACCCAATGCCTTCTATAAAAACCTTATATGCCCCCTGGGCATAACTTAAAATCCTTGCCCTGAGGGTTTTGGGGGAGTATCCTCCTCAAAATCATATTTTCTATGCGGAAATCAACTAGGCTGAATAAAATGGCTATCTCAAAATTTTGATTGGATATGTTTGGGGGATTCATGGGCGTGGGGGGGGGCTAGTTGCCCGCCAATCACTTTCGACTATTAAAAAGGTTTCTAGCCCTTCAAATTTGAAATTGAATGTGCCTGTTTTGAAGTTTCTACGACAACACCTTCTATAAAAAAGTTATATGCCCCTAGGGCATAACTTAAAATCCTTGCCCTGAGGGTTGTGGGGGAGTGTCCACCTCAAAAACTATCTCAAAATTTTGATTGGATGTGTTTGGGGAATGATGGGTGTTGGGGGGGGGGGCTTGTTGCCCTCCAATCCCTTTTGACTATTAAAAAGGGTACTAACCACAATTTTCATTCGAATGAGCCCTTTTCGAAGTTTCTATGACAACTCCTTCGATACGAAGTACCCGGGTATGGAAAAAAAACAAAAAAATATTGTGCCCGTATCGTTCTTTACTTAGGCAGCGTTAGCGCACTGCCTATGATATTGATTGGATGTGTTTGGAGAAAATATGGGCCTGAGAGGGGGTTTAGTTGCTTCAAATCACTTTCGACTATTAGGGCATAACTTAAAACCCTTACCCCGAGGGTTGTGGGGGAGTGTCATCCTCAAAAACATATTTTCTATCTGGAAATCAACTATGCTGAACAAAATTGATATCTAATATAGTGATTGGATATGTTTGGAGAAAATATGGGCGTGAGAGGGGGGTTAGTTGCCTTAAAATAACTTTTGACTATTAAAAGAGCACTAGTCCTTTGAATTTCCAATCGAATGAACCCTTTTTCAAGTTTCTACAACAAAGATTTTAAAAAAGCTTAAATAACCCCAGGGCATAACTTATAACCCTTGTCGACCTAATTTCCAGAACTTTCATCTACGTTGAACAAAATGGATATCTCAAAATTTTGATTGGAAGTGTTTTGGAAAATGGTGGGTGTGAGAGGGGCGTTAATCGCTATCCAATCACTTTCAACTAGTAAAAAAGGTAATAGCCCTTTCAATTTCCAATTGAATTAGCTCTTTTGAAGTTTCTACGACAGCGCTTCAATAAAAACTTTATATGCCCCAGGGCATAACTTACAATCCCTGCTCTGAGGGGGTTATTATCCTAAAAGACCTAATTTCCAGAACTTCCAAACACGTTGAACAAAATGGCTATCTAAAAATTTCTATTGGATGTGTTTGGGAAAAGGTGGGCATGAGAGAGGGGTTAGTTTCTCTCAAATCACTTTCGACTATTAAAAACGGTACTAGCCCTTTGAATATCCAATCGAATGAGCCTTGTTCGAAGTTTCTGACGACAACGTCTTCTGTGGGGCCTTATATACCCCCGGGCATAGCTTACAACCCTTGTCCTAAGGGCTTGCCCTATGGGGGACTGTCATCGAAAACAAAATCTCTACCTGGAAAGCAACTCTGCTTGATCATAAAATGGCTATCTAAAAATTTTGATTTTATGTATTTTGGGGAAAATGGTGGGCGTAGAAGGGGCGTTAGTCAACTTCCAATCGCTTTCGACTATTAAAAAGGGCACAAACCACTCCTATTTCCAATCGAATGAGCGCTTTTCGAAGTTTCTACGACA
>NC_142800.1:18730210-18788828 GCF_049724085.1 Artemia sp. Qi Xiang Cuo
TTACGCATTGCTATGTAACTGTGACAAGGTAACCCACAAGCAAACACTACTGAAATATTTCAACTCTTGCATTTCAACGAAAGAAATTCAAAATGAACTTTGAAAAATCAAGAAAATGTATCTATGACAAGGTAAACCACAACCAAACACTACTGAAATATTCCAACTCTTGCATTTCAACGAATGAAATTCAAAAAGAACTTTGAAGAATCAAGAAAATGTAACTGTGACAAGGTAAACCACAAGCAAACACTACTGAAATATTCCAACTCTTGCATTTCAATGAAAGAAATTCAAAATGAACTTTGAAAAATCAAGAAAATGTAACTATGACAAGGTAAACAACAACAACACACTACTTAAATATTCAAACTCTTTCACTTAAAAGATATAAAATCAAAATGAACTATGAAAAATCAAGAAAATGTAAATGTGACAAGGTAAACCACAACCAAACACTACTGAAATATTCCAACTCTTGCATTTCAATGAAAGAAATTCAAAATAAACTTTGAAAAATCAGGAAAATGTAACTGTGACATGGTAAACCACAACCAAACACTAGTGAAATATTCCAACTCTTGCATTTCAATGAAATAAATTCTAAATTAACTTTGAAAAATCAGGAAAATGTAACTGTGACATGGTAAACCGCAACCAAACACTAGTGAAATATTCCAACTCTTGCATTTCAACGAAAGAAATTCAAAATGAACTATGAAAAATTAAGCGAATGTAACTGTGACATGTTATACCTCTACAAAACACTACTGAAATATTCCAACTCTTGCATTTCAATGAAAGAAATTCAAATGAACTTTGAAAAATTAAGGGAATGTAATTGTGACAAGGTAAACCACGACCAAACACTACTGAAATATTCCAACTCTTGCATTTCAATGAAAGAAATTCAAAATTAACTTTTAAAAATAAAGAAAATGTAACTGTTACAAGTTTAACCGCTACCAAACAATACTGAAATATTCCAACTCTTGAATTTCAGTGAAAGAAATTCAAAATGAAAATTGAAAAATTAAGGGAATGTACCTGTGACATTGTAGACCGAAACCACACACTAGTGAAATATTCCAACTCTTGCTTTTCAATGAAAGAAATACAAATGAAATTTGAAAAATCAAGGGAATGTAATTGTGAAAAGGAAAACCCCGACAAAACACAACTTAAAAATTTCAACTCTTGCATTTCGATGTAAGAAATTCAAAATGAACTTTGAAAAATCAAGAAAATGTAACTGTGACAAGGTGAACCACAACCAAACACTAGTGAAATATTCCAACTCTTGCATTTCAACGAAAGAAATTCAAAATGAACTAAGAAAAATTAAGGGAATGTAACTGTAACAAGGTAAACCACAACCAAACACTAGTGAAATAGTACAACTCTTTAATTTAAACGAAAGAAATTAAAAATGAACTTTGAAAAATTAAGGGAATGTAACTGTGACAAGGTAAACCGCAACCAAACACTACTGAAATATTCCAACTCTTGCATTTCAACGAAAGAAATTCAAAATGAACTTTGAAAAATCAGGAAAATGTAACTGTGACAAGGTAAACCACCACCAAACACTACTGAAATATTCCAACTCTTGCATTTCAAGGAAAGAAATTCAAAATGAACTTTGAAAAATAAAGAAAATGTAACTGTGAAAAGGTAAAACGCAACAAAACACTCCTGAAAAATACCAACACTTGCATTTCAATGAAAGAAATTCAAAATGGACTATGAAAAATTATGGGAATGTAACTGTGACAGGGTAAACTACAACATCACACTAGTGAAATATTCCAACTCTTGCATTTCAACGAAAGAAATTCAAAATGAACTTTGAAAAATTAAGTGAATGTAACTGTGACATGGTAAACTACAACATCACACTACTGAAATATTCCAACTCTTGCATTTCAACGAAAGAAATTCAAAATGAACTTTGAAAAATAAAGAAAATGTAACTGTGACATGGTAAACCGCAAGCAAACACTACTGAAATATTCCAACTCTTGCATTTCAACGAAAGAAATTCAAAATGGACTATCAAAAATTAATGGAATGTAACTGTGACAGGGTAAACTACAACATCACACTAGTGAAATATTCCAACTCTTGCATTTCAACGAAAGAAATTCAAAATGAACTTTGAAAAATTAGGGGAATGTAACTGTGACATGGTAAACTACAACATCACACTACTGAAATATTCCAACTCTTGCATTTCAACGAAAGAAATTCAAAATGAACTTTGAAAAATCAAGAAAATGTAACTGTGACAAGGTAAACCACAACCAAACACTACTGAAATATTCCAACTCTTGCATTTCAATGAAAGAAATTCAAAATGAACTTTGAAAAAATCAGACCTTTGGAGGGGGAGGGGCCGGGGGCAGGGGGTCGTTCTGTGTCTCAATGCACAAAAAAGTATAAAAAATGATGAGGGAATGGGGGGGGAAGGGGAGGGGAGGAGGAGGTGGGAGGAGGAGGTAGAAGGAGGAGGGAGGAGGAGGAGGAAGGAGGTGGGAGGAGGAGGAGGAGGAGGAGGAGGTGGGAGGAGGAGGAGGAGGAGGAGGTGGGGAGGAGGAGGAGGTGGGAGGAGGAGGAGGTGGGAGGAGGAGGAGGCGGGGGTCACGGGGAGGGCCTTTGGGGCACAGGGAGGGCCTTTGGGTGTCTGGGTGACATTTGGGGACCGGTGGATGGCCTTTGGGACCCCGTTGGTCCTTTGGGAGCTCGATGGGCCTTTGGGGGGCCCGGGGATGGCCGTTGAGGGTCTGGGGTGGGCCTTTGGGGGTGCCGGTGGCCCTTTGGGAGCTTGGGGGACCTTTGAGTGTCCGGGGGGGGCAGTTGGGGGCCTGGGGGACATTTGGGGACCGGTGGAGGGCCTTTGGGAGCCCGGGGGCCCTTGGAGGACCGGGGGGCTTCCTTGGGGGGTGGGGTATGAGGATTGGAACCCTTTGGGGTTGGGTTAGAGGACCTCACAACACTGTTCAAATGAAACTTGTGTATTATAACGACCACAGAGTTTCACCATTAAATTCTCTTCTAAAATCTCTTCAAAAATATTCTTTTAAAATGTCTCTATCTGTTTCGCCGAAATAGTTCCATTACCTGTCTAAAACGGTTTCGCCCAAATAATCCCTAAACGCAAATTCAGCGTGTTCCTTTGTTATTGGCATCTCTGTGCTAACGCGTTTCAAATTAATAGGAAACCTTCTCGCACGCTAAAACAATTCATCGCTAAGATGTTTCTTGCCTAATTGTTTCCATGGCTTTTGGTTATTAATATCCTTTGGAGTTCGACCAGTAGAACTGTTCCCGAGGCAAAGACATTAATGACCATGGATCTATTCCTGGAGAAATGTTTCTAGGCGAAAATTTTTAAAGTCTGACAGATGATGTCATTGATTGATTGATCTGTCAAGAAAGGGAAATTAATTTGTTGTTTCTAAGGGGAATTATTGATTCACGATAGGTGAATTGAGGTCGACAGCACAGGTGTTCTGACTCGTGACAGCACCACGTGGTTTATGGCATGCACTTGTCCAAAAACAACAATAATAAATAAATCCCTCAGGCCTAAAGATTAAAGAAGCCTTAATGTTTCTTAATTCCCTCTTCGTGAATCAATAATTTCCCCGCCGATTATGTAAATCAATTTTCTCAGGTTAAGCTAACCAAACAACAATGAAGCCATGTTTGTTTCATAATTCTCCCCTTCGTGAATCAATAATTTCCCCTATCGATTATGTAAATCACAGATTAAAGAAGCCTTAATGTTTCCTAATTCCCTCTTCGTGAATCAACAATTCCCCCTAGCGATTATGTAAATCACCCCTCATGTCATTCGCACGTGGTCAAACAACAACAGATCGATTGACCTTGACACACCCACATTAGACTCGATCGATAATCCTTGAATAAATTATGTCCCGTCAGCATTAAACTAAATTGTAGATGGCAGCACATGTGTTCGTCCCGGGTCAATAGGGTCACCTCTACTCACGGATGCGTGTTTATTTGTTTTTTTGTTGTTGTTTTTTTCCCCAGGGGTGATCGTATCGACCCAGTGGTCGTAGAATACCGTGGGAGGGCTCATTGGAACGAAAATTAAAAGTTCTAGTGCCCTTTTTAGGTGACCAAAAACACTGGAGGGCAATTAGGCCCCCTCCCAAGCTTATTTTTTTCCCAAAGTCACCCGATCAAAATTTTGAGATAGCCATTTTGTTCAGCATGGTCGAATATACGATAAATATGTCTTTTAGAATGACTTAATCCCCCGAAGTCCCCAGGGGGAGAGCTAAAAGTTATGAACTTTACCCAATAATAACATACAGTATTGGTTATTGGGAAGTATACAGAAGTTTTCAGGAGGGTTTTTTTCTGGTAGTGGGGGGGGGGGGGGTTACGTTGGAGGATCTGTCCATGAAGGAAGTTTTCATGGGGGAAGGGAAATTGCCATGAAGGGGGCGCCGGACTTGCCAGGATTATTTATTGGTTATTGGGAAGTATACAGACATTTTCAGGAAGGATTTTTTTTTTCTGGAGGGGGGGGGGGCTAGAGGAGGGGGTTATTCTGGAGAATCTTTCCGTGGAGGATGTTTCTTTGGGGTAGGGGAAGTTTCTATGAAGGGGGTGCCGGATTTCCAAGCATTATTTAAAAAACAATCAGAAATTAAATATAAAAAAATAAGGTTTTTCAACTGAAAGTAAGAAGCAACATTAGAACTTAAAACAAACAGATATTATAACGTATGTGAGGGGGTTCTCCCCCAAGTCAATACCTCGCTCTTTACGCTACAGTTTTTTTTAGTGCTTTCAAAAGAGCTATCTATTCTAATTAAACGGCCTTTGTGATTCAGGGGTATGTGAATCAAAATTTTTTTTAACTTTTAACGTAAAGAGCATGGTATTGACTAAGGGGAGAACCCCCTCATATACGTAATAGCATATACGTAATAAAAAAAACAATAAAAAAAACAAGCGATACGGCTCAATAGTAATCGAAACTTTTAAAAACGGAATTTGATGTCAATAAATGTATCAAAAGAATGTGTTTAATGCTGATTCTAAATATATAAATTTTATTAAGTTTAGTATTACTCATCAAAGGCTACGAGCCTGAGAAAATTTACCCGATTTTTTAAAGAGGGGGGAAATATCCCCTACAAGTGAAAGAATTTTAATGAAAATCACACCTTCAGATTCAGCGTATCAGAAAAACCTAATTCATAGGTTTCATGCTCATATTTGTAAAAATGTGCAACTTTGTATTTTTTGCCAGAAGAAAAATATATGAATATAGAAGTTCGTTATGTAAGTTAATTTGTAAATTATGTCATAACCAAATTAAGAGACATCCATTTAGCAAAACAAAAGTAAAATTTTTATGCAAATTTTGTTTACTTATTCAATGACGGCGAGCCAAAATAAAAGCTGCATTAACTAACAAAAATTCAATAAGAAAAAACAAGTTTTTTAAACTGAAAGTAAGGAGCGACATTAAAACTTAAAACGAACAGAAATTATTCCGTATATGAAAGGGGCTGTCCCCTCCTCAACGCCTTACTCTTTACGCTAAAGTTTGACTCTATCTCACAACTCTATTTTTTTAAACAGTAAAAAAATTTAGCGTAAAGAGCGAAGTGTTTATAAAGGGACAGCCCCTTTCACATACGGTATAATGTATAGTTGTTTTCATTTTTAAGGTTGCTCCTTACTTTCAGCTTAAAAAACTTGTGTTTGTTATTTAATTTCCTTCAGAATCCAGACTGTCAATCGCTATTTAACATTTGATTTAAGGTATTTTTATCGTGTTGCGTTGGGACCGCTCTTGTAGACCTCCCCAATTCTAGGACCGAAACTTTAAAGAGATGATAAATAGTGTTTCTAAGTTTGAAGAAGCATCCAGAGCGAAAGCACAGTCAAAACAAACATGTTAAATGTTCAAGCTAGCTTAGCACAGAGAGATTTTAGTATCTTCTCTAGGATAATATCTGATCTTACAAATTTGGTCTTGTCGAAGGTCTAAAAAATGCGAGAGATTTTGAGTTTTGAATAGTTTATTCAATCAAAAATATTATCTGTATGACTAGAGAAGTGGGGAACCTCTTCACTCTTTTCACTAATGTTTAAAAATCAAACAAAAGCCAAGGGCCTTGACTCTGGTCTTTTGGTTTTAACCAGCTTTCCCGTGGACTTGTAAAGAGGAAATGACAGAGGGAAATGGCACAATGACCACACCATTTTAACCATTTTCCACCTCCATTTTAACAAGGGTCTTTTAAGTTTGTTAATACAAACTTTTACTTATATCGTTCTAAATTTTCAAATTACACAGACAATATTCTTACGTGTATGGACAATTTTATTTTGTCTTCATTGCCCTTTGGTAACATCCAACGTTTATAAGGGATTTACATTGCTTTGATTGGTATATTTCCTTCTTGCAATGAAGGTTAAGTCGCGGTTTGTCTCAACTAGACATTTTGAACTATTTTGGTAGTGTGATTTTTGTTGTTAACAACTATTACGTTCTGGTGCTTTTCTGAGTCTCCCATTGCATCCCACAAAGAAAACTCCCATTGCAGAACCGCGTGGGTACTTTATAAGTCATCTCAATCTCCTCTTTAGTGCTGCTTAATTGTCACCCTATGCCTTATTAGTCGTGGAATTTAGTGGTGCCTATGGGCCACAACCACTGTATATATAATTAGCATTATGATCTTTCCCTATCTCACCCATTATAAAAACCCGGACCGAGGTGCGAGTGCTCCAGAGAACGTATAAACATAAGCGACATTAGATCTTTTCACGGGTAGACAAGTCAGATTTCTTTTGAACGCGAAACTTGGCTTCAAGGTTGTAACACTAAATTTTGAAGAGACTAATTTTATATTAATAATTCCAATACATATATGAAAATCGGTAATTAGAAGTGCAATGTTATTATTAGATGTTTTTAGGAATTAAAAGTAGGTTTCGAAGACTCAAGTTGGTTTCAAAGGCATTTTGAAAAACTTTCTGCCAAAATACGTGTTCCAGGATAATTGGACGGCTGATGGCGGATCAAATGAGAGGAGCTGTTTGTACGCGCCAATATTATATATATATATATATATATATATATATATATATATATATATATATATATATATATATATATATATATATATATATATATATATATATATATATATATATATATATATATATATATATATATATATATATATATATATATATATATATATATATATATATATATATATATATATATATATATATATATATATATATATATATATATATATATATATATATAAAATTAGTTCAGATGTTTATAGGAATTACAAGTAGGTTTCGAAGTCTCGAGTTGGTTTTAAAAGCATTTTGAGAAAGTTTCTGCTAAAATACGTGTTCCAGGGTAATTGGACCGCTAATGGCAGATCAAATGAGAGGAGCTGTTTGTACGCTCCGATATATATATATATATATATATATATATATATGTGTGTGTGTGTGTGTGTGTATGTATATATATATATATATATATATATATATATATATATATATATATATATATATATATATATATATATATATATATATATATATATATATATATATATATATATATATATATATACTACGAAAACTTTACGAAAAAGGAATGGGCCAAAATGGCGGTTGCATACAATGGCATACTTCCTTGTATAAGTAGTAAAATCGGGCTTTCTCAAAATATCCTCCGGGCCACATACTGCTAGTCATTCTGTTGCCCTGGAAAATCAAATGTAAAATTAAGTAGCTGATATCTTTGAAATATATAGCTAAAAATGTATCCCCTTTAGAAAAAAGTTTCAGAAATATTTTAGAAATTGTGCCGTAGAAGGTCTAAGATTATACAGACTCAGCAGTAAGAAATGCATTTTATTTATTTTTTGGTAAACAAACTGGAAGAATATTCTATAATAGGAGCTTTTCTAGCGTAAAGCCCCGTAACATTTTGGATATGCCACTAAAATGTGTGATGTCCTTCAATTTTCTGAAAACTTCCTAAGAATTTTACGAAAAACACCTCTTAACAGACGTTTGGTATTTTCTTGGATAGGGCTATTGTGGCAACTTTTACCACAGCAACCAATAATTAGAACCCAAGTCCTAAAATTGGTCTCAATCAGGAGCCCTTATCGCTATCTAAATTCACAAAGTGCAAAGATTTTCAAACAGAGGGGTTTATTCTTTGAAGTTCAGGAAAGGTCTGCCCATACATTGATTGAAAACGTAACTAGTCTTATCTCGGCCTTCCGCCAAAATAGGTAATTAGCCTTTTTCGACTTTCACAGGAACTACAATCTGAGAAAATAAATATCACGACGTGAAAAAAAAATGATAAACCATCAAGTGGTGGATCCAGAGGGGGGGTGATGGGGGCACCCCCCCCCCCCTAACGTAGTCTAAAGTAGTGTTATTTACCTAATTAACGCAAGATTGCATTAATTAAACTTGCTCCTAACTTAAGTTTATCGGATCGACCTATTTTGCCCCCCCCCCCTAAAAAAGTCCTGATCCGCCCCTGAAACCATCACATCTATTCCACCAGTTATTAGAAGAAGAAAAAATTCCTTATTTTCACAAATTTCGTCAACCCCTTTTTCAGAAATCCTAAATAGGCCAATCAGTTAAGTCCACTGTATATAAATAATAGATTAAGTCATAATTTGTATATAAATTAAGTCATACCTGTGAGATGGGACAGTTGCAAACCACTTGGCCTGATCACCAAGTTTTTTTCTGCTTTCGCAATTACGAATAATGCAATTTCGAACCCTTTCTCATTGATTGACGCATACACAGTAACCCGCTAATGCATGAATAAGTAGGAGGAGCTGTCTGTTCGCACCGAGAATGAAGATCCAGAAATCATCTGCGGTAAACTTACTTCCTAATTATATATACAGTGGCCACAACAGATGCATAGTCACCAGGGCATGCATGAGTACATATTTCACATATTGAAATGGTTTATAGGGAACATTTCAAGACAAGCGGATAGACTAGGGCCTGCTTGTACTTCGAAGTCAATAAGCTATTCAAGTTAGTAGAAGAGGGGGCGATTTTGCAGGTCTAATTCCTCCTTATCTGAGGTTTTACTGTGAACCCAGATATACTGGAGGAATGGTTCGAGGTAACAAGACATTTGAAATCCAGAAGTTTGAAAACAGTCCAAATAATTTTGTGATCAGCACCACTAGGTACACAGTATATTGCGTAAGGGAGTGTATCTTTTTATTAGAACCGCATTCATCAGTATCTTCTAGTTCAAACTGGTCTCACATAGCAGTTGGAACAATTGATTTCGCTAAATGTGGAAAACCACCAAACTTTGATCTTCACACATATTACAGTGAGCCATAGTGAGAATATACATTTGGGTGTCTGGGGACAAGCCAAAAATTGTCTATTCTAAGCTAGTCTAAATCCTGAGGATTTTACATTTGGATTCTTTCTTAACCAGTGAAAGATACTTTGACGAATGGCTAGCTTTGCGGGATCTGGGGTATTCAGAAGCAGACATCATAGGCAGCGTTATAGCGCTGCCTAAGTAAAGAACGATTTGGACACAATGTATTATTTTTTTTCCTCTCTCCATACCCGGGCAGTCCGTATCGAAGGAGTTGTCGTAGAAACTTCGGAAAGGGCTCATTCGATTGAAAATTGGAGTGGATAGTGCTCTTTTTAATAGTCGAAAGTGATTGGAGGGCAATTAGCCCCCCCCCGCCCCTCATTCCCCCGAACACATCCAATCAAAATTTTGAGATAGCCATTTCATCCAGCGTAGTTGATTTTCAGACAGAAAATATGTTTTTAAGGAGGACGTCCCCCCCAAGCCTCGGGGCAGGGGTTTTAAGTTATGCCCTGAGGGCATATAAGAACGATATTGGCACAATGTATCATTTATTATTTTTTTCCTTTAGAGTAAGGCACTTCGTATCGAAGAAGTCGTCGTGGAAATTTCGAAAAGGGCTCATTCAATTGGAAATTGGAGTGGCTTGTGCCCTTTTTAATAGTCGAAAATGATTTGAGGGCAACTAGCCCCCCCCCGCCCAACATTCTCCCCAACACATCCAATCAATAATATGACATAGCCATTTTGTTCAGCGTAGTTGATTTACAGATAGGAAATAAGTTTTTGAGGAGGACACTCCCCCAAGGCCTTCAGGGCAAGGGTTGTAAGTGATGCCCTGGGGATATATAAGGTTTTTATCGAAGGCGTTAGTAGGGATCTATGTTATACTTTGCCCACTTTTTGTTCCATCCTGTGTTATTTGCCCACTTTATGGTCCCTGGCAGTTTTCCAAGACGGATTACCAGACTAGTTATTTGGCAGTGTATAATGTGGTCAAACAGGTTTTTTTCTGTTTTTGTTGTCAATTGCACAATGAATGTACGTCATGAGTTCACGTGCACATTCTTAAAAAAAAACTGGTATGATATAAAGTAGTCAAACATGTTTTGGGAGCATGCACAAAATTATGTAACTCAACATCCCTTTTTTATTCGTCCTTGAAATCCCGTATAAAATGTTCATGCATTTTTCAACCAGACTGGTTTTTTGAAAGCATAATGTGTACATGTGTGTAGGCTTTGTTATTAAAAACTTGGACACTACAATCAGAATTGTTTGATTGACATTTAAAAAGGGGTAATGAGATTTGCGAATTGGAGTGTAGGATTCATGAATTTGATCCTATTAAGGATTTACTTGAAATAAAAAATTTTAACTAGAAATGGCTGAAAAGTGTTTTGGGGGGGATGGGGTGATTGTGTACTGTATAATACACATGTGATGTTTGGACAGTGTTGTCAATTTAAAATAGTTTAACATTCCCTTCGTTCCCCCATTTCGGAGGGGAGGGGGGGAGGGGGTCAATTTTGGAGGGAAAACCAAAAATACTCAGAATCGAAAATAAACGGGATCTGCCTCAAGGAGAAGGCTCAGAGGCCCTTGGTTCCCCCATTTCTGAGGGCTGGGGGGGGGGGATCAATTTTGGAGGGAAAACAAAAAATACTCAGAATCGAAAATAAATGGGATCTGCCTCTTGGAGACGGCTCAGTGGCCCTTCCTTCCCCTATTTCTGCGGTCAGGGGAGGGGGGGGGTGTCAATTTGGAGGGAAAACGAAAAATACTCAGAATCGAAAATAAATGGGATCTGCCTCCAGGGCAAGGCTCAGAGGCCCCTCCCTCCTCCATTTCTGCTGGCAGGTGAGGGGGGGGGTCAATGGTGGAGAGAAAGCTAAAAATACTCAGAAAGTTGATTTTGAATTTCTTTACTTGAAATGCAAGAGTTTGAATATTTTAGTAGTGTTTTGTTGTACTTTACCTTGTCACAGTTACATTCTGTTGATTTTCATAGTTCATTTTGAATTTCTTTCATTGAAATGCAAGAATTGGAATATTTTAGTAGTGTTTTGTTGTGCTTTACCTTGTCACAGTTACATTCTCTTGATTTTTCGAAGTTCATTTTGAATTTCTGTCGTGAAATGCAATAGTTGTAATATTTCAGTAGTGTTTTGTTGTGCTTTACCTTGTCACATTTACATTCTGTTGATTTTCATATTTCATTTTGAATTTCTTTCATTGAAATGCAAGAGTTGCAATATTTTAGTAGTGTTTTGTTGTGCTTTACCCTGTCACAGTTACTTTCTCTTAATTTTTCAAAGTTCATTTTGAATTTCTTTCGTGAAATGCAAGAATTGGAATATTTCAGTAGTGTCTTGTCGTGGTTTACCTTGTCACAGCTACATTCTCATGATTTTTCAAAGTTCATTTTGAATTTCTGTCGCGAAATGCAAGAGTTGGAATATTTCAGTAGTGACTTGTTGTGCTTTACCTTGTCACAGTTACATTCTCTTGATTTTTCGAAGTTCATTTTGAATTTCTGTCGTGAAATGCAAGAGTTGGAATATTTCAGTAGTGTTTTGTTGTGCCTTACCTAGTCACAGTTACATTCTGTTGATTTTCGTAGTTCATTTTGAATTTCTTTCATTGAAATGCAAGAGTTGTAATATTTCAGTAGTGTTTTGTTGTGCTTTACCTTGTCACAGTTACATTCTGTTGATTTTCATAGTTCATTTTGAATTTCTTTCATTGAAATGCAAGAGTTGGAATATTTCAGCAGTGACTTGTTGTGCTTTACCTTGTCACAGTTACATTCTCTTGATTTTTCGAAGTTCATTTTGAATTTCTGTCGTGAAATGCAAGAGTTGGAATATTTTAGTAGTGTTTTGTTGTGCATTACCTTGTCACAGTTACATTCTGTTGATTTTCATAGTTCATTTTGAATTTCTTTCATTGAAATGCAAGAGTTGGAATATTCAGTAGTGTTTTCTTGTGCTTTACCTTGTCACAGTTACATTCTGTTGATTTTCATAGTTCATTTTGAATTTCTTTCATTGAAATGCAAGAGTTGGAATATTTCAGTAGTGTTTTGTTTTGCTTTACCTTGTCACAGTTAAATTCTCTTAATTTTTCAAAGTTCATTTTGAATTTCTTTAGTGAAATGCAAGAATTGGAATATTTCATTAGTGTCTTGTCGTGCTTTACCTTGTCACAGCTACATTATCATGATTTTTCAAAGTTCATTTTGAATTTCTGTCGTGAAATGAAAGAGTTGGAATATTTCAGTAGTGACTTTTTGTGCTTTACCTTGTCACAGTTACATTCTGTTGATTTTTCGAAGTTCATTTTGAATTTTTGTCGTAAAATGCAATAGTTGGAATATTTAAGTTGTGTTTTGTTGTGCTTTACATTGTCACAGTTACATTCTATTGATTTTCATAGTTCATTTTGAATTTATTTTATTGAAATGCAAGACTTGGAATAATTCAGTAGTGTTTTGTTGTGCTTTACCTTGTCACAGTTACATTCTCTTAATTTTTCAAAGTTCATTTCGAATTTCTTTCGCGAAATGCAAGAATTGGAATATTTCAGTAGTGTCTTGTCGTGGTTTACCTTGTCTCAGCTACATTCTCATGATTTTTCAAAGTTCATTTTTGATTTCTTTCGTTGAAATGCAAGACTTGGAATATTTCAGTAGTTACTTGTTGTGCTTTACCTTGTCACAGTTACATTATCTTGATTTTTCGAAGTTAATTGTGAATTTATTTCGTTAAATTCAAGACTTGGAATATTTCAGTAGTGTTTTGTTGTGCTTTACCTTGTCAAAGTTAAATTCTGTTGATTTTCATATATCATTTTGAATTTCTTTCATTGAAATGCAAGATTTGGAATATTTCAGTAGTGTTTCGTTGTGCTTTACCTTGTCACAGTTACATTCTCTTAATATTTCAAAGTTCATTTTGAATTTCTTTCGTGAAATGCAAGAATTGGAATATTTCAGTAGTGTCTTGTCGTGGTTTACCTTGTCACAGCTACATTCTCATGATTTTTCAAAGTTCAGTTTGAATTTCTGTCGTGAAATGCAAGAGTTGGAATATTTCAGTAGTGACTTGTTGTGCTTTACCTTGTCACAGTTACATTCTCTTGATTTTTCGAAGTTTATTTTGAATTTCTGTCGTGAAATGCAAGAGTTGGAATATTTCAGTAGTGTTTTGTTGTGCTTTATCTTGTCACAGTTACATTCTGTTGATTTTCATAGTTCAATTTTTATTTCTTTCGTTGAAATGAAAGAGTTGGAATATTTCATTAGTGTATGGTTGTGCTTTAACTTTTCACAGTTACATTCTGTTGATTTTAATAGCTAATGTTTAATTTATTTAAGTTAAATTAAATATTTTGAATATTTAATTAGTGTTTTGTTGTGATTTAACTTGTCACAGTTACATTCTCTTAATTTTTCAAAGTTCATTTTGAATTTCTGTCGTGAAATGCAAGAGTTGGAATATTTCAGTAGTGACTTGTTGTGCTTTACCTTGTCACAGTTACATTCTGTTGATTTTTCGAAGTTCATTTTGAATTTCTCTCGTGACATGCAAGAGTCGGAATATTTCAGTAGTGTGTTGTTGTGCTTTACCGTGTCACAGTTACATTCTGTTGATTTTCATAGTTCATTTTGAATTTCTTTCATTGAAATGCAAGAGTTGAAATATTTCAGTAGTGTTTTGTTGTGCTTTACCTTGTCACAGTTACATTCTCTTAATTTTTCAAAGTTCATTTTGAATTTCTTTCGTGAAATGCAAGAATTGGAATATTTCAGTAGTGTCTTGTCGTGGTTTACCTTGTCACAGCTACATTCTCATGATTTTTCAAAGTTCATTTTGAATTTCTGTCGTGAAATGCCAAGAGTTGGAATATTTCAGTAGTGACTTGTTGTGCTTTACCTTGTCACAGTTACATTCTGTTGATTTTTTGAAGTTTATTTTGAATTTCTGTCGTGAAATGCAAGAGTCGGAATATTTCAGTAGTGTTTTTTTGTGCTTTACCTTGTCACAGTTACATTCTGTTGATTTTCATAGTTCATTTTGAATTTCTTTCATTAAAATGCAAGAGTTGGAATATTTCAATAGTGTTTTGTTGTGCTTTACCTTGTCACAGTTACATTCTCTTAATTTCAAAATGTCCAAAGTTAATCATTTTTCTTAATAATGTATCATAATATATTTTTGCATTAATATTCTACATAGTATTATTTCATTAAAAATATTACATTGGTGTGTGTTAATTATTTTCAAATGCAAGCTACTATATCAATCGTTTAGAATATTCATTAAAACATCAGAGATGGAAGAAAAGGATTTTGAGTACATCTCTTGTCAGACACACAATTTCCGTAAAATCTGAGCTATTAAGGATTTTTTACCGTAAACTCTAGTTTTTTGTAAGAAAATTATGGAAAATACAATTCTCTGGTTCAAATGTGAAACTTAAGTCTATATCTGGATCGAAAAATAAAACTATTTCCTTAAAATCTGAGCTAATAAGGTTTTTTTTTACCGTAAACTCTAGTTTCTTGTAAGAAAATTATGGAAAATACAATTCTCTAGTTGAAATGTGAAACTTAAGTCCAGTTTTGGATACTCATAATGATGAGGACTGATGATTATAATTAAATATTTCTTTTTTCATAAAAAAAATATTTTTTTTTAACCTTCGAAATTATTCAACTTTATCTATTTTTTATCTTTTTCTTTTTTACGCATCTTAAATTGACAAAACATCTTTCTTGAATTCACCTCTTGGATACACAATACAGAAATTATAAAAAAAAATACAATTTCCAGACTTCATTTGCATGCAAGAGATACCGAGTGTTCTATGACTTCTCCCCGCAATGAACTCTAAGGGTTTTATGACTCTTCCCAAAAATTAATTCAGATGCTTTTAGGAGTCACCCCCCTTAGCCATAAGTCCATTCAACCTTGAGCGAAGGTCTAAAAGTTTGATGATGTATTTCTCTTCTTAACAAGTACATTAATACCTTCCAAGATGATAGGACTCTATGACACATAATTTATCGGTTTGAAAAAATCATCTTGTGGTGTTATATTTGAATGTGCATTTTGATTATTGTCAATGGAACTTGAAGAAATTGACTTTTATCATTGGATAGTGAACTACAACATGTATGAGTATAATAAAAGCTTGTGGAGTACTACATTACATCGTATAAACAGACTGGGATTCTACGATAGAGTGATTACACCACTTAATAATAGTGGTCAGGAACTGAGAAATGTCCAGGAGGAAGTCAGTGAAATTTGCAGCTTTTTCAGGGTTGAAGCACTCTATGTAAAGGGTAATTTACCTACAGATAAAGTTTTAATTCAAAAGTGTGACCCTAGGATTCTACTTTTCAATCTAGAAGAATTTAAGTGTCCTAAATTTGAAGGGGTTTATCATCGTCCTGAAGACGAGATCAGGTTCTTCGCGCACTGGAAACCTAAGGTCATACCTGATCGTGATAAATGCATTAGACATGGTAAAAACTATTCCATATCATGGGACCATCGTTTCTGGATGTTTAAGAGTGAACGTTTGTATGACTTTGTGTCATAATATAATTTTGTATTAATATTCTACATAGCATTATTTCATTAAAAATATATTATGCATTACATTTTTATATTTTCATTATTTTTAGAGTAAGCTAGCATATCAACAGTTTAGAATGTAAATTAAAACATCGGAGATTTGAGAAAAGGAATTTGCATACATCTATTGTCAGGCACATGAGGTAACATTGACAAAATCTAGGTATCAGAATGAATAAATTCTTTATCAACATCCGTTATTGAATATGTCATTATGTCATTATGAAAAAATTGTAAGTAGGTAAGTAAGTAAGTAAAAAACTCTTTCTTGAATTCACCTCTTGGATACACAAAGAAGACATTTCATTCAAGAAAATATGAAAATATTTGTAATTAAGCAACACACTCTTTCTTGAAGTCACCCCTTGGATACACAATACAGATACTTTATTCAAGAAATTATGAAAAAATCGCAAGTAAGTAACAAACTCTTTCTTGAATTCCCCATTTGGATGCACAATACAGAAATTTAATTCAAGAAATTATGGGAAAAAAATGTAAGTAAGTAACAAACTCTATGCTTCTTCAGCATCAATTGTCGGATATGTTAAATAAAATATGCAAAGTCGACATTGCTTTATTTCATTTTTTAAGTTTAATTTCGACGAGGTTACGTGCGCGCGCGTAACCTCGTCTAAATTAACCTTAAAAAATGAAATAAAGCTATGTCGACTTTGCATGTCACTCTCACTATGTATGCGCCGTCGCGGTGTACACTCCATATCTTTCTTGTCAATTTTACCTGATTTAGCTGACGAATGATGTTGATAATGCATTAAAAGGATGTTGATAAAGCATTTATTCGCTCTGATACTTATATATTGTCAATTTTATCCCATGTATCCAAGAACATGATATTGATATGGAATTTAATCACTCTGATACTTAGATTTTATCAATTTTATCCGACATATCCGACAAAGGATGTTGATAATGAATTTAGTCACTCTGACACTTAGATTTTGTCAATTTTATCCGATGTAACTTGCAAAGGATGTAGAAAAAAATATTTATTCGCTCTAATACTTGGATTTTGTCAACTTTAATACATGAATCCGGGTGACGAATGTTGATGTATAACTTAATCTCTCTTACATCTAAATGTTGTCAAATTTTTCTTGAAGATGTTCCGAATGAAGCTGTTAATGACTTTATCCATTCTAATATTTAAATTTTGTCAATTTTTATTCGATGCATCTGACAAAAGATGTTGATAAAAACTATTTATTCACTCTGACAATTGGATTCTGTCTATTTTATTCTATATATCTGACAAAGGATGTTGATAAAAAAAATTATTCACTTTGATGCTTAGATTATGTCAATTTTATATTAAATATCGGAAATAAGATGTTTATAATGAATTTATTCCCTATGATACTTAGATTTTGTCAATTTTATCCGATGTATCTGGCAAAAGATGTTGATAAAAAAAAAATTATTCACTCTAACACTTAGAATTTGTCAATTTTATGCTATGTATCCAAGAAAAGGATGTTGATATAGAATTTATTCACTCTGATACTAAGATTTTGTCAATTGTTTCTGACATAACCGATAAAGTATGTTGTTAAAGCATTTATTTATTCTGAAATTTATGTTTTGTCAAGTTTATTTTATGTATCTGACAAATGGTGTTGATAAAAAAAAAATTATTCAGTCTGGCACTTAGATTATGTCAATTTTATTCTATGTATCCGAGAAAAGGATGTTGATATAGAATTTAGTTACTCTGATACCTGTATCCGAGAAAAGGATGTTGATATAGAATTTAGTCACTCTGATACTTAGATTTTGTCAATTTTATCCGACATATCCGATAAAGGATGTTGTTAAAACATTTATTTATTCTGAAATTTAGATTTTGTCAATTTTATTTCATGTATCTGACAAATGATGTTGATAAAAAAAATTATTCCCTCTGGCACTTAGATTCTGTCAATTTTATTCTATGTATCCGAGAAAAGGATGTTGATATAGAATTTAGTCACTCTGATACCTGTATCCGAGAAAAGGATGTTGATATAGAATTTAGTCACTCTGATACTTAAAATTTGTCAATTTTATCCGACTTATCAGATAAAGGATGTTGTTAAAGCATTTATTTATTCTGAATTTTAGATTTTTTAAATTTTATTTTATGTATCTGACAAAGGGTGTTGATAAAAAAAAATTATTCACTCTGGCATTTAAATTATGTCAATTTTATTCTATGTATCTGAGAAAAGGATGTTGATATAGAATTTAGTCACTCTGATACTTAGATTTTGTCAATTTTATCCGATATATCCAACAAAGGATATTGTTATAGCATTTATTCATTCTGAAATTTAGATTTTGTCAATTTTATCCGACATATCCGACAAAGGACGTTGATAATGAATTTATTCATTCTGAAATTCAGATTTTGTCAATTTTATCCTATGTATCCGAGGAAAGGATGTTGATAAAAAAATTTATTCACTCTGACACTTAGATTATGTCAATTTTATCCTATGTATCAGAGAAAAGGATGTTGATATAGAATTTAGGCACTCTGATACTTAGATTTTGTCAATTTTATCTGATATATTCGATAAAGGATATTGTTAAAAAATTTAGTTATTCTGTAATTTTGATTTTGTCCATTTTGTTTTACATATATGACAAAAGAGGTTGATAAAAAAAATTTATTCGCTTTGATACTTATATTTTAACAATTTAATTTTTTGTATCTAACAAAGGATGTTGTTAAAAAAATATTCACTCTGATACTTAGATTTTGTCAATTTTATCCAACATATCCGACAAAGAATGTTGATAATGAATTTATTCATTCTGAAATTTAGATTTGGTTAATTTTATCCGATGTATCTGACAAAGGATGTTGATAAAAAAAATTATTCACTCTGATACTTAAATTTTGTCAATATTATCCTACGTATCTGAGAAAAAGATGTTGATATAGAATTTAGTCACTCTGATGCTTAGATTATGGCAATTTTATCCGACATATCTGATAAATGATGTTGTTAAAGCATTTATTCATTCTGAAATTTAGATTTGGTCAATTTTTTTTTATGTATCTGACAAATGATGTTGATAAAAAAATTTATTCACTCTGACACTTATATTTTGTCAATTTTATCCGACATTTCCGACAAAGGATGTTGATAATGAATTTATTCGATTTGTCTGCCAAAGGATGTTGATAAAAAAAATTATTCACTCTAACACTTAGAATTTGTCAATTTTGTCCTATGTATCCGAGAAAAGGATGTTGATATAGAATTTAGTCACTCTGATGCTTAGATTTTGTAAATTTTATTTGATGTTTCTGACAAAAGGATGTTGATAAAAAAAATTATTCACACTGACACTTAGATTCTGTCAATTTTATCCTATGTATCCGAGAAAAGGATGTTTATATAGAATTTAATCACTCTGATGCTTAGATTTTGTCAATTTTATCCGACATATCTGATAAAGGATGTTGTTAAAGCATTTATTCGTTCTTAAATTTAGATTTTGTCTGTTTTATTTGATGTATCTGACAAGGGATGCGGATAGAAATATTTATTCACTTTTACACTTATATTTTATCAATTTTATTCGATGTATCTGGCAAAGGATGTTGATAAAAAAAATATTCACTCTGATACTTAGATTTTGTCAATTTTATCCTACATATCCGACAAAGGATGTTGATAATGAATTTATTCATTCTTAAATTTACATTTTGTCAATTTTATTTTATATTCCAACTCTTGCATTTCAACGAAAGAAATCCAAAATGAACTTTGAAATATCAAGAGAATGTAACTATGACAAGGTAAAGCACAACAAGACACTACTGAAATATTCCAACTCTTACGTTTTACGAAAGAAATTCAAAATGAAATTTGAAAAATCAAGAGAATGTAACTGTGACAATCGAAACCACCACAACACACTACTGAAATATTTCAACTCTTGCATTTCAGTGAAATAAATACAAAATAAACTTAGAAAAATCATGAGAATGTGACTTTGAGACGGTAAACCACGACAAAACACTACTGAAATATTCCAACTCTTGCATTTCAACGAAAGAATATCAAAATGAACTTTGAAAAATCAAGAGAATGTAACTGTGACAAGGTAAAGCACAACAGGAAACTACTGAAATATTCAAACTCTTGCATTTCAACGAAAGAAATCCAAAATGAACTTTGAAAAATCAGGAGAATGTAACTGTGACAAGGTAAACCACAACAAGACACTACTGAAATATTCCAACTCTTGCGTTTCACGAAAGAAATTCAAAATGAACTTTGAAAAATCAAGAGAATGTAACTGTGACAAGGTAAAGCACAACAAAACACTACTGAAATATTCCAACTCTTGCATTTCAAGGAAAGAAATCTTAATTGAACTTTGAAAAATCAAGCAAATGTAACTGTGACAAGGTAAACCACTACAAAACACTACTGAAATATTCCAACTCTTGCATTTCAACGAAAGAAATCCAAAATGAACTTCGAAAAAATCAAGAGAATGTAACTGTGACAAGGTAAACCACTACAAAAAACTACTGAAATATTCAAACTCTTGCACTTCACGAAAGAAATTCAAAATGAACTTTGAAAAATCAAGAGAATGTAACTGTGACAAGGTAAAAAACAACAAACACTACTGAAATATTCCAAATCTTTCATTTAAACGAAAGAAATCCAAAATTAACTTTGAAAAATCAAGAGAATGTAACTGTGACAATGTAAAGCACAACAAGACAATACTGAAATATTCCAACTCTTGCATTTCAAAGAAAAAAATCCAAAATGAACTTTGAAAAATCAAGAGAATGTAGCTGTGAAAAGGTAAAGCACAACAAAAACACTATTGAAATATTGCGAGTCTTTCATTTCAACTAAAGAAATCCAAAACGAACTTTTAAAAATTAAGATAATTTAACTTTGGAAATTAAACCCAAGGAGAAACTGTACTTAACTATATCAGCTATTCATTTTAATTAAATAACATCAAAATGAAAATGTAATAATACAGAGAATCTAACTGTGACAAGGTAAAGCACAACAAGACACTACCGAAATATTCCAACTCTTGTATTTCAACGAAAGAAATCCAAAATGAACTTTGAAAAATCAAGAGAATGTAACAGTGACAAGGTAAAGCACAACAAAACACTACTGAAATAATCCATCTCTTCCATTTGAATGAAAGAAATTCAAAATGAACTTTGAAAAATAAAGAGAATGTAACTGTTACAAGGTAAACCACGACAAAACACTAATTAATTTATTTTTTTTTCATCTCATTCTAATAAATTTAAAAAAAAATTTGAAAAAATATATCATGTAAAAAAAAATAAAAAAAAAAATGGGGAGGGGGCAAAAAGTTGGAGGGAGGGGGAACCCTTCGAGTTTGGGGGTAAGGGACCTTTGGGGGGTTGATTTCTCTGCTGGTTAGGGTCGTTGGTGCTTATGATCCTTGATGGTTCGTACTCACATACACCTTACTATTTGATTTGCAAGGATTTCTAAGGTTTCGTCTGAATTTCATTATTAAAATTCTTTTCTTGCCATCTACATCTCTCTTAGTATCAACTTTTTAGTATACTATAACGTTAAACTCTATTTTGAATTGACAACACTGTTCAAACATCACTTGTGTATTATACAGAACACAATCATCCCATCTCCCCTAAAACACTTTTCAGCCAGTTCTTGTTAAATTTTTTTATTTCTAAACTATTTTAAATTGACAACACATCGAAGTATTCGCAAATGCTAAACCCTTTTCTATTTTTCTCCACCTTAATAGGATCAAATTCGCAAATCCTATCTACCGACACATTCATATCAAACTATAGACGGCTAAAGGCAATTGTCCAAAAAAAATGAGAAACCACTCTTGATAGCACGGACTTCAAAAATGGAACTGTGGATAACACATGGGTGATTGACACCTTTTCCTACAAAAGCATTCCTAAATACGCAATTTGACAATCTCTAGTTTTCGATTTAAAAAAAAAACAGCGGGGAATCCCCGCTCGTAATTGCTAATTACTTTAACCCTTTTTACTCACTCTCTTTGAAAAGGTGTATAGCTTCCATACAAAATGTTTTCCTAGGGCATCCATAGAAATGGAAGGCCAAAATAGCATGGGAGGGAATATGAACCCTTAGAATAGCATAGGAGGTAACATAAGCCCTTAGAATAGCATGGGAGGGAACATAAACCCTTAGAATAACATGGGAGGGAACATAAGCTCCTATAATAGCATGGGGGAACATAAACCCTTCGAATAGCATGGGAGGGAACATAAGCCCTTAAAATAGCATGGTCCTATAGCTGCAGGCAAATAACATGGGAATTCCTATACCTGCAAGCAAATTCCATAGATACACCCTACTTGTGCCCTTTTTAATAGTCGAAAATGATTGTAAGGCAACTAACACCCCTTTCACACCCACCATTTCCCGAAACACATCCAATCAAAATTTTGAGATAGCCATTTTGTTGAGCGTAGTTGATTTCCAGATAGAAATTATGTTTTTGAGGAGGAAACTCCCCGCAGCCCTCAGGGCAAGGGTTGTAAGTTATGCCTTGGGGGTATATAAGGTTTTTATAGAAAGCGGTGTCGTAGAAATTTCCAAATAAGCTGATTCAATTGGAAATTCAAAGGGCTAGTGCCCTTTTTAATATTCGAAAGTGATTTGAGGGCAATTTAAAATATCACGAAGTACTTCAGTAAGAAAAATCGGTGTCCAACAGCATCTTCCACCGGGGGGATTAGCTCAAAACTGCCCCTCCACACCCATCATTTCCCCAAACACATCCAATAAAAATTTTGAGATAGCCATTTTGTTCAGCGTAGTTGATTTACTAATAGAAAATACGTTTTTGAGGAGGACACTCCCCCAGAGCCTTCAGAGCAAGGGTTTTAAGTTATGCCCTGGGGGTATATAAGGTTTTTATAGAAGGCGTTGTCGTAGAAACTTCAAAAAAGGCTCATTCAATTGGAAATTCAAAGGGCTAGTGCCCTTTTTAATAGTCGAAAGTGATTGGAGGGCAATTTAAAATATCACGAAGTACTTCAGTAAGAAAAATCGGTGTCCAACAGCATCCTCCACCGGGGGGATTAGCTCAAAAATGCCCCCCCCCCCCACGCCCATCATTTCCCCAAACACATCCAATAAAAATTTTGAGATAACCGTTTTGTTTAGCTTATTTGATTTCCAGATAGAAAATACGTTTTTGAGGAGGACACTCCCCCACAGCCTTCAGAGCAAGGGTTGTAAGTTATGCCCTGGGAGTATATAAGGTTTTTATAGAAGGCGTTGTCGCAGAAACTTCAAAAAAGGCTCATTCAATTGGAAATTCAAAGAGCTAATGCGCTTTATAATAGTCGAAAGTGATTGGAGGGCAACTGCCCCCCCCCCCCCACGCCCATTGTTCCCCCAAACACATCCAATCAAAATTTTGAGATAGCCATTTTGTTCAGCGTAGTTGATTTACAGTTAGAAAATATGTTTTTGAGGAGGAAACTCCCCCACAGCCTTCAGGGCAAGGGTTGTAAGTTATGCCCTGGGGGCATATAAGGATTTGGTAGAAGGCGTTGTCGTAAAAACTTCAAAAAAGGCTCATTCGAATGGAAATTCAAAGATCTTATTCCCTTTTTCATATTCAAAAGCGATGGAAGGACAACTAACTCCTTTCTAACACCCACCATTTCTCCAAACACATCCAATCAAAATTTTGAGATAGCCATTTTATTCAACGTAGTTTTAAGTTCTGTGAATTAGTTTTTTGAGGATGATAACCCCCTCAAAGCCCTCAGGGCAAGGGTTGTAGTTTATTCCCTGGGGGCAAATAAGGTTTTCATAGAACGTGTTGTCGTAGAAACTTCATAAAGGGCTCATTCGATTAGAAATTGAAACGGCTAGTGCCCTGTCGAAAGTAATTGGAAGGCAACTAACACCCCTTCCACGCCCACCATTTCCCCAAACACATCCAATTAACATTTTGAGATAGCCATTTTTTTCCACGCAGTTTAAAGTTCAGAAAATTATACCTTTGAGCAGGACACTCTTCCCGAAGTCGTCAGGGCAAGGCTTTTAAGCAAGGCAAGGGCAAGGCAAGGCGTCAGGGCGAAGTCGTCAGGGAGGGCAATTTAAAATATCACGAAGTACTTCAGTAAGAAAAATCGGTGTCCAACAGCATCCTCCACCGGGGGGACTAGCTCAAAACTGCCCCCCCCCCCACACCCACCATTTCCCGAAACACATCCTATCAAAATTTTGAGATAGCCATTTTGTTCAGCGTAGTTGATTTACAGTTAGAAAATATATTTTTGAGGAGGAAACTCCCCCACAGCCTTCAGGGCAAGGGTTGTAAGTTGTGCCCTGGGGGCATATATGTTTTTATTGAAATCTTTGTCGTAGAAACTTGAAAAAAGGGTCATTCGATTGGAAATTCAAAGGTCTAGTGCCCTTTTATATAGCCGAAAGTGGTTTGAGGGCAACTAACCCCCCTCTCTCGCCCACCTTTTCCCCAAACACATCCAATCAAATTTTTTAGATAGCCATTTTTCTCAGCGTTGTTGATTTCCAGATAGAAATTATGTTTTTGAGGAGAAAACTCCCCCACAGTCCTCAGGGCAAGAGTTGTAGGTTATGCCCTGGGGGCATATAAGGTTTTTATAGAAGGCGTTGTCGTAGAAACTTCAAAAAGGGCTCATTCTATTGGAAATTAAAATGGCTAGTGCCCTTTTTAATAGTCGAAAGTGATTGGAAGGCAACTACTACCCTTTCCACGCCCACCATTTTCCCTAACATATCTAATAAAAATTTTGAGATAGTCATTTTGTTCCACGCAATTTGAAGTTCTGGAAATTATACCTATGAGCAGGACACTCCCTCCATAGTCTTCAGGGCAAGGGTTATAAATTATGCCCTGGGGGCATATAAGGTTTTTTATTGAAATCTTTGTCGTAGAAACTTGAAAAAGGGTCTCATTCGATTGGAAATTCAAAGGGCTAATGCCCTTTTAATAGTCAAAAGTGATTTAAGGGCAACTAACCCCCTCTGACGCCCACCTTTTCCCCAAACATATCCAATCAAAATTTTTAGATAGCCATTTTATTCAAAAGAATTGAATGTTTTGGGAATTAGGTCTTGAAAGATGACAACCCATCCCCCCCCCCCACAACCCTCGAGGGAAGGGTTGTTAGTTATGCCCCGGGATCATGTAAGGTTTTTATAGAAAGCGATGTTGTAAAAACATCAAAAAGGGCTCATTCAATTGAAAATTGAAAGGGCTAGTGTCCTTTTAATAGTCGGAATTGATTTAAGGGCAACTAACCCCCCTCTCACACCCACCATTTCCCCAAACACATCCAATCAAAATTTTGAGATGTCCATTTTGTTCAACGTAGTCGAAAGTTCTGAAAATTAGGTCTTTTAGGATGATAGCCCCCTTAGAGCCCTCAGTGCAAGGGTTGTAAGTTATGCCTTGGGGGCATATAAGGTTTATATTGAAATTTGATGTAGAAATTTTAGAAAGCGCTCATTTGTTTGTGAATTGAAATAGCCCCTTTTAATAGTCGACAGTGAGTGGAGAGTAACTGACTCCCCTCTTACACCCACTGTTTCCACAAGCACATTCAATCAAAGTTAAGAGATAGTCAGTAGAGTAGTAGGTACCATTTTGCTTCCTATACTATTTTAAGGGTTTATGTTCCTTCCTATGCTATTCTAAGGGTTTATGTTCCTTCCTATGCTATTCCAGGAGTTTATGTTCCCTCCCATGCTATTCTAAGGGTTTGTGTTCCCTCCCGTGCTATTCCATAGCACTATGTTCCTTCCTATGCTACTCTAGGAGTGTACGTTCCCTCCCATGCTATTCTATAGCGCTGTGTTCCTTCCTATGTTATTCTATGGGAACCTCTACACGTAATTAAACACGTTTTGAAACTAAATGCTATTTGCGTGAAGCTATAGGAAAACATTTCTATAGAAGCTCTACATCTTTTCAAAGAGAGTGAGTATCTTCTCACATGGCCTTCCAATGTTATTCTATGGGACCTCTACACGTGAATAAACACGTTTTGAAACTACATGCTATTAGCTTATGTCCCTTTGGTACCTTTCCAAACGAGCGGGGATTCCCCTCCGGTTCCTACACATTGCAAAAAAAGCGAGCATTATGAGTGGGGATTTCCCTCACAAGTTTGTTTCAACTCCACGTTTTTTCAACCAGACTGTTTTTTGACCCAACATTTGTTTTCTAGGAGCCAATCAGAGACAGCGGAGGTTGCTCAATATACGATAACTTGATCGGTGATTGGTTATAAATAAAAGGACTGATTTTTTATTCATCCTTGAGATTTTATATAAAATGCTCTTACCTTACAATTCAATTTTCATAAAGATTTAACATATCATGGATAATACACTAAATATTATTGACTTTGAAGCAATGGATACAATCAATTTACAATGTGAGTACAGCTTACTAAATTTCTTAATTTATTTCCAAATAAAATCATTTTACCACCCCACTAGTAAATTCAAATTTCAGGGGGACATAGCCCCCCTCCCTCCCCCCAACAGTACAAACCCTACAATATGATGAGTATAATCACTAGAAAACGTAAAGTACGCTCTTTTTTCTATTATGTAAATAACATCCCCCCTCCCCTCATATTTTTATGAATTTAATTCATTAGTTTTAGTTCTTTTCCTTCAAAAATGTCACTTTTCTCATTCATTCTATTAAAAAGTGCTTTCTTTACCTACTTAAATAGAAGCATCTGTGTTACAAGAAACGGTCAGTTTTGGAAAACAGACTTCGCACGCTCGCGTTATCACATATTAATAGCACATGTTTATGGATAGCGACAAGGGTTTTCCTTGACAAAGAAAGAAATTGTATTCTGGCCTAATTAGACGAGAGATATTCTATTTTCAATTGTATTCCATGATTAAGAGGGTTTTATAAAAATATAAGGCGGGGGAGGGGAGCACTGTATCAATTCTAACACCTTCATTGCATGGTGAAAAACAAACTATTTCGTCGCATGGAAAGTAAGGGGGAGGGAGGGGGCACTCTTTGTGCAGACTAATTTTTTCTTCTGTAAAAAAGGGGATTGTTTTTTCCATACTATATTTTGTCTTCTTTTTAAGGAGTTTTTTCTTGAGATTACATCTCACTGCGCTTTAAGCAAACTCAATGAGAAGATCATTTTATGTACGCGTGTGTATTTACTAAAGAGGGTAACTGTTGTAGTGAAAAAAGAGGAGTTGGAGGAAGGGGGTGCCCCCCTATTAATATTCTGAATAAATTTCAAGTATAGGTAACAGTTGAAATTGTTTTTTTTTCGTGAGATTACATCTCACCGCGTTTTAAGCAAACTCAATGAGAAGATCATTTTATGTACGCGTGTGTATTTACTAAAGGGGCTAACTGTTGTAGAGAAAAAAGAGGAATTTTGGATCGAAAAATAAAACTATTTCTGTAAAATCTGAGCTAATAAGGGTTTTTGGCCGTAAAATCTAGTTTTTTGTAAGAAAATTATGGAAAATACAATTCTATGGTTCAAATCTGAAACTTAAGTCTACTTTTGGATAAAAAAATAAAACTATTTCCGTAAAATCTGAACTAAAAAGGGTTTTTGACCGTAAACTCTAGTTTTTTGTAAGAAAACTATGGAAAATAGAATTCATTGGCTCATAGGTGAAAATTAAGTCCAGTTATGGATTGAAAAATAAACTATTTCTGTAAAATCTGAGCTAATAAGGGTTGTTGGACGTAAACTAAAGTTTTTTGTAAGAAAATTATGGAAAATACAAATCTATGGTTCAAATCTGAAACTTAAGTCTATTTTTGGATCAAAAAATAAAACTATTTCCGTAAAATCTGAGCTAAAAAGGTTTTTTGACCGTAAATTCTAGTTTTTTGTAAGACAGTTATGGAAAATACAATTCGTTGGCTCATAGGTGAAAATTAAGTCCAGTTATGGATCGAAAACTAAATTGTATCTCTAAAATCTGAGGTAATAAGGGTTTTCGCCCGTAAACTCTAGTTTTTGTAAGAAAATTATGGAAAATACAATTCTCTGGGTCAAATCTGAAACTGAATTCTATTTTTGGATCGAAAAATAAACTATTTCTGTAAAATCTGAGCTAAAATGGGTTTTTTGACCGTAAACTCTAGTTTTTTGTAAGAAAATTATGGAAAATACAATTCTTTTGGCTCATAGGTGGAAATTAAGTCCAGTTATGGATAAAAAAATAAACTATTTCTTTAAAATCTGAGCTAGTAAGGGTCTTTCACTGTAAACTCTAGTTTTTTGTAGGAAAATTATGGAAAATACAATTCTTTGGCTCATAGGTGAAAATTAAGTCCAATTATGGATCGAAAAATAAACTATTTCTGTAAAATCTGAGCTAATAAGGGTTTTTGGTCGTAAACTCTAGTTTTTTTGTAAGAAAATTATGGAAAATACAATTCTATGGTTCAAATCTGAAACTTAAGTCTATTTTTTGATCAAAAAATAAAACTATTTCCGTAAAATCTGAGCTAATAAGGGTTTTTGACCGTAAACTCTAGTTTTTTGTAAGAAAATTATGGAAAATACAATTCGTTGGCTCATATGTGAAACTTAAGTCCAGTTATGGATCGAAAAATAAACTATTTCTGTAAAAACTGAGCTAATAAGGGTTTTCGGCCGTAAACTCTAGTTTTTTGTAAGAAAATTATGGAAAATACAATTCTATGGTTCAAATCTGAAACTTAATTCTATTTTTGGATCGAAAAAAAAACTATTTCCGTAAAATCTGAGCTAAAATGGGTTTTTTGACCGTAAACTCTTGTTTTTTGTAAGAAAATTATGGAAAATACAATTCATTGGCTCATAGGTGGAAATTAAGTCCAGTTATGGATCGAAAAATAAACTATTTCTGTAAAATCTGAGCTAGTAAGGTTAAATATGAGCTAATAAAATATGCAAAGTCGACATAGCTTTATTTCATTTTTTATGGTTAATTTAGACGAGGTTACGTGCGCGCACGTAACCTTGTCTAAATTAACCTAAAAAAATGAAATAAAGCTGTGTCGACTTTGCATATTTTATTCAACATATCCGACAAAGGATGCTGAAAAAGCATTTATTCACTCTGATATTTAGATTTTGTTATTTATAATTGTTGTAACTGATAAAAAATGTTGATAAAAAATAAATTATTCACTCTGATACTTAAAATTTGTCAATTTGATCCCATGTACCCGAGAAATGGATTCTGATATACAATTTAATCAATCTGATACTTAGATTTTGTCAATGTCATCCCCATGTACCTGAGAAATGGATGTTGATATAGAATTTAATCAATCTGATACTTAGATTTTGTCAATTTTATCCGATATTTTATCCTATGTATCCGAGAAAAGGATGCTGATATAGAATTTAGTCACTCTGTAACTTAGATTTTGTCAATTTCATTCGACGCATCTAATAAAGGATTACATCAAATCTATCTCATTCTGAAGCTTACATTCCTGCGGAATTTTTTACATATAATACCAAGGATGTTGATAAAAAAAAATTATTCACTCTAACACATATAGACTATCAATTTCATCCGCCGTAATTGATAAAAGATATCGCAAAATATAAATTGTCCAATCTAAAACCTTTATTTTGCCAATTTTTTCCGATGTATCCGAGAAATGGATGTTGATATAGAACTTAATCACTCTTATACTTAGATTTTGTGAAATTGCTGTATTGACTGTCTAGGAAGCGACTTCAGTCAATTAAAAATGTTAATAAAGAATTTGTTCAATTTATTTTTCATAATTTCCTGAATTAAATTTCTGTATTGTGTATCCAAGAGGTGAATTCAAGAAAGAGTTTGTTACTTACTTACCTAGTTAATTACTTACTTACCTACTTACTTACAATTTTTTCATAATGACATAATAACATATCCAACAACAGATGTTGATAGCGAGTTTATTCATTCTGATACCTAGATTTTGTCAATGTTATCCCATGTGTCTGACAATAGATGTATGCAAATTCCTTTTCTTACATCTCCGATGTTTTAATAGACATTCTAAACGTTTGATATGCTAGCTTACTCTAAAAATAATGAACACATAATAAGGTAATGCATAATATATTTTTAATGAAATAATGCTATGTAGAATATTAATACAAAAATATATTATGAGACATTATTAATATCAATGATTAACTTTGGACATTTTGAATCTGTTCCATAAAATAGTTCACCATGTTCTCTCTTGATATTGTAGCTATTGTCTTCTCTTAGTTCGTAATCATTAGAATAGTCATTATTCCATTTAGAGTCATACACAATTTTTAATGGTGTCTCATCAACAGACTCAATATGCTTTTCGTCTTTGGTATTATTTGGTTTATTGACTGTTTGATCAATGGCAGTAACGTTTGCTGGTGCTTTGTTTTTCATCGATTCATCTTTATATTCCATAGTGATATTTTCTGCCAATGCCCTTTTTATTTTTCTGGCAATTTCACTGTCTATTATCACATTATTTTTACACAGGTAACAGTTTCTGCATGTAGACAAGATATGGTTTACGATCTTAGCAGAGGAGTAGGCCTTTCTTTTTTTGACCTTCCGTTGAATGCTAATACCCGAAAGCTGACGATTGGTTGTATCAGTAGGTAATGTGTTACCTGCAACAGTAGCATGGAATTGTCCTCTATCATCAAGGATTATTTTTATGTTGGCATTCTCTTTGAGTGCAATCATCTCTGGAGATCTCAATCTCGCATAACCACCAACATAAGAGTAGAATTTTTTCGCTATTCCAAAGAAATTTAATTCCTTACTGTCATAACAATGCATGCATACATTTCCAATAGTGCTACCACTTGTATTTATTTCATAGTTTAAATACTTCTCCTTGTCGGCATTCAATGCTACAGTAACCTTGGTATGTGAACACACTTTATTAAAATACTCCATCTTCACTTTTTTTTAAAGATATGACTTATGTGTTTATCGTTCCACTGCGTAAGAAACACTGATTTAATACATGCAATAGACTAGGTAGGGTCAATAAGTGGACATAGAATACCAATGGTAAAGCCACATCGTATCTCTGACCAATCATAGAGTACAATTGTTAGAGCCGTAAGCATATTTTGTCATTTTAAGATACGTACAAAAAAAAGACAAAAAATAAATAAAGTTGAATAATTTCAAAGTTTTAAAAAAAAGTCTGTTTTTATGAAAAAAATATTGAATTAGAACCATCAGTCCTCATCATTATGAGTATCCAAAACTGGACTTAAGTTTCAAATTTGAGCTAGAGAATTGGTATTGTCCAGAATTTTTTTACAAGAAACCAGAGTTTACGGTCATAAACCCTGAATAGCTCAGATTCTAGAGAATTAGTTCTATTTTTCGATCCAAAAAATAGAGTTAAGTTTAATATTTTAACCAGAGTATTATATTTTCCATAGTTTTCTTATAAAAAACTAGAGTTTACGGCCAAAAACTCTTATTAGCTCAGATTTTACAGAAATACTTTATTTTTCGATCCATAACTGGACTTAATTTTCACCTATGAGCCAATGAATTGTATTTTCCGTAATTTTCTTACAAAAACTAGAGTTAACGGTCGAAAACCCTTTTTAGCTCAGATTTTATAGAAATAGTTTTATTTTTCGATCAAAAAATAGACTTAAGTTTCAGATTTGAACCAGAGAATTGTATTTTCCATAATTTTCTTACAAAAAACTAGAGTTTACGGACAAAAAACCCTTACTAGCTCATATTTTACAGAAATAGTTTATTTTTCGATCCATAACTGGACTTAATTTTCACCTATGAGCCAATGAATTGTATTTTCCATAATTTTCTTACAAAAAACTAGAGTTTACGGTCAAAAAACTCTTTTTAGCTCAGATTTTACGGAAATAGTTTATTTTTCGATCCAAAAATAGAATTAAATTTCAGATTTGAACCAGAGAATTGTATCTTCCATAATTTTCTTACAAAAAACTAGAGTTTACGGCCAAAAACCCTTATTAGCTCAGATTTCACACAAGTATTTTATTTTTCGATCCATAACTGGACTTAATTTTCACCTATGAGCCAAAGAATTGTATTTTTCATAATTTTATTACAAGAAACTATAGTTTACGGTCAAAACCCCTTATTAGCTCAAATTTTACGGAAATAGTTTATTTTTCGATCCAAAAATAGAATTAAGTTTCAGATTTGACCCAGAGAATTGCATTTTCCATAATTTTCTTACAAAAAACTAGAGTTTACGTCCAAAAACCCTTATTAGCTCAGATTTTACAGAAATAGATTATTTTTCGATCCATAACTGGACTTAATTTTCACTTATGAGCCAACGAATTGTATTTTCCATAATTTTCTTACAAAAAACTAGAGTTTACGGCCAAAAACCCTTATTAGCTCAGATTTTACAGAAATAGTTTATTTTTCAATCCATAACTGGACTTAATTTTCACCTATGAGCCAAAAAATTGTATTTTCCGTAATTTTGTTACAAAAAACGAGAGTTTACGGTCAAAACCCCTTTTTAGCTCAGATTTTACGGAAATAGTTTTATTTTTCGAACCAAAAATAGACTTAAGTTTCACATTTGAACCAGAGAATTGTATTTTTCATAATTTTATTACAAAAAACTAGAATTTACGGCCAAAAACCCTTATTAGCTCAGATTTTATAGAAATAGTTTATTTTTCGATCCATAACTGGACTTAAGTTTCACATATGAGCCAATGAATTGTATTTTCCATAATTTTCCTACAAAAAACTAGAGTTTACAGTCAAAGACCCTTATTAGCTCAGATTTTACGGAAATAGTTTATTTTTTTATCCAAAAATAGAATTAAGTTTCAGATTTGAACCAGAGAATGGTATTTTCCATAATTTTCTTACAAAAAATTAGAGTTTACGGCCAAAAACCCTTATTAGCTCAGATTTTACAGAAATAGTTTATTTTTCAATCCATAACTGGACTTAATTTTCACCTATGAGCCAATGAATTGTATTTTCCATAATTGTCAAAAACCCATTTTAGCTCAGATTTTATGGATATAGTTTTATTTTTGATCCAAAAATAGACTTAAGTTTCAGATTTGAACCATAGAATTGTATTTTCCATAATTTTCTTACAAAAAACTAGAGTTTACGGCCAAAAACCCTTATTAGCTCAGATTTTACAGAAATTGTTTTATTTTTCGATCCAAACTCCTCTTTTTTCTCTACAACAGTTAGCCTCTTTAGTAAATACACACGCGTACATAAAATGATCTTCTCATTGAGTTTGCTTAAAACGCAGTGAGATGTAATCTCACAAAAAAAAAACAATTTCAAATATTACCTACACTTGAAATTTATTCAGAATATTAATAGGGGGCATCCCCTTCCTCCAACTCCTCTTTTTTCCCTACAACAGTTACCCTCTTTAGTAAATACACACGCGTACATAAAATGATCTTCTCATTGAGTTTGCTTAAAGCGCCGTGAGATGTAATCTCACAGAAAAAACTCCTTAAAAAGAAGACAAAATTTAGTGTGTAAAAAAGAACCCCCTTTTTTACAGAAGAAAAAATTAGTCTGCACAAAGAATTCGCCCGACCTGCCCCTTAGTGTTCACGCGACGAAATAGTTTGTTTTTCACTTCACCACGAAAGGGTTAGAATTGATCCATTGATCCCCTCCCCCGCCTTTTATTTTTATACCACACTATTTGTCATAGAATAAAAATGAAAATAGAATATCTTTCGTCGAATTATGCCAGAATACAATTTATCTCTTTGTCAAGGAAACCCTTGCCGCTGTCCATAAACATGTGCTATTAATCTGTGATAACACGAGCGTGCGAAGTCTGTTTTCAAAAACTGACCGTTTCTTGTAACACAGATGCTTCTATTTAAGTAGATAAAGAAAGCACATTTTAATAGAATGAATGAGGAAACTGACATTTTTGAAGGAAAAGAACTAAAACTAATGAATTAAACTCATAAAAATAGGAGGGGAGGGGGGATGTTATTTACATAATAGAAAAAAGAGCGTACTTTACGTTTTCTAGTGATTATACTCATCATATTGTTTGGTTTGTATTGCTGGGGGGAGGGAGGGGGGCTATGTCCCCCTGAAATTTGAATTTACTAGTGGGGTTATAAAATGATTTTATTTGGGAATAAATTAAGAAATTTAGTAAGCTGTGCTCACATTGTAAATTGATGTATCCATTGCTTCAAAGTCAATAATATTTAGTGTATTATCCATGATATGTTAAATCTTAATGAAAATTGAATCGTAAGCTAAGAGAATTTTATTTAAAATCTCAAGGATGAATAAAAAATCACTCCTTTTATTTATAAACAATTACCGATCAAGTTATCGCATATTGAGCAACCTCCGCTGTCTCCGATTGGCTCCTAAAAACGGATGTTGGCTCAAAAAACATTCTGGTTGAAAAACGTGGAGTTGAAACAAACTTGTGTGGTGAATCCCCGCTCATACTGCTCGCTTCTTTTTTTGCAATGTGTAGGAACCAGTGGGGAATCCCCGCTCGTTTGGAAAGGTACCAAAGGGACATAAACAAATAGTATGTAGCTTTATAACGTGTTTAATCACGTGTAGAGGTCCCATAAAATAACATTGGAAGGCCATGTGAGAAGATACTCACTCTCTTTGAAAAGGTGTAGAGCTTCTATAGAAATGTTTTCCTATAGCTTCACGCAAATAGCATGTAGTTTCAAAACGTGTTTATTCACCTGTAGAGGTTCCCATAGAATAACATAGGAAGGAACACAGCGCTATAGAATAGCATGGGAAGGAACATACACTCCTAGAATAGCATAGGAAGGAACATAGTGCTATAGAATAGCATGGGAGGGAATATAAACCCTTAGAATAGCATAGGAGGGAACATAATCTCCTGGGATAGCATAGGAAGGAACATAAACCCTTAGAATAGCATAGGAAGGAACATAAGCTCCTGGAATAGTATAGGAATGAACATAATCCACCCAAATCCATAAGTACATGCTCTGGAAAGACGCCAAGGAACAAAAGGCAAGCAAATCCATAAGTACATGCTCTGGAAAGACACCAAGGAACATAAGGCAAGCAAATCCAAAAGTACATGCTCTGGAAAGCTGCCATGGAACGTAATCCACCCAAATAGCATAGGAAAGAACATAAGCCAAGAAAAATGGTACCTACTACTCTACTGTAGTCGCTTTGTTCAACGTAGTTGAAAGTTCTGGAAAATATGTAGTTAAGGATGAAAAACTCCCCAGAGTCCCCAGAGCAAAGGTTGTAAGTTAAGATTAAATCAAAATGCCCTGTGTTAATGCTAATTCTCAATAAGACATCTCGGCAGTATCCCAAGAATGACTGAGGGTATTATATTCAAACGTTTGGGGCTAGTTCTGCTCTTAAAATTTAACCAAATCAAAATAGCGTAAGTGTATGCAAGCAATCAAAGAAAGTATACAGATTTTTATGCGAATGGTATCAAGTTTACTAGGTCAACTAGAGGAGGTATGAAACTAAATTAAAACCTACTATTTGTGTCTAGATTTTTAAAAGGGTTCATGCTGTTAAAATTTTCTGAAAAATTTTCTTCAGCTTACAAATAGCGGGCCAAACTATAAACTCTTAAAAAAAGAAAAGATTTAGACTATTATTTTATTTTTCTCTGAAAAAACTCTGTCAATATAAAACAAACATAAATGAATTTAAAAAAAAACTTTCTCCACAAAATAAATTTTTCAAAGAAAAGTAAAGAACTCCATTAAACCAAAAATACGCAAAAATAAAATCAAATAATCTACCAAGCGTGAAACTACGACAAATCAGCAAAATAAAACCCAAAACGAACAGAAATTACAATAAATTAACGAGTCAAACTCAAAACGAGCAGAAATTAACATGAGTAGGGCTCAAAACCCCTATGCCTTCCCAAAGCCAGAACATAATTTGCCCTTTACTGAAAAATATACAAATGAAACGTTCAGTGTCTTTTTAGTATACATATACTGATATTTGTTATTTAAAATGTTAATATCATTTGATTTATTAAAGTTATAAAATTCGAAACATTAAATTTTTTTCAGTCAAGTGCAGACAATATTCTGGCCTTGGGAAGGCATAGGGGGTTTTGAGCCCTACTCATGTTAATTTCTACTCGTTTTGAGTTTGACTCGGTTATTTATTGTAATTTCTATTTGTTTTGGGTTTCATTTATTTATCGATGCTGATTTGTGGTACTTTCACTCTGGGTAGATTATTTGATTTGATTTTTGCTCCTTTTGGTTTTATGGAGTTCTTTACTTTTCTTTGAAATACTTATTTTGTGGAAATTTTTTTTCATTAACTACATTCATAAGAGGAGGAACGGTCAAATGGATTTGTATTCATCCTCAGCAAAAGTGTCAGTAAACCTTCAGGAGCATCCGGTGTCATGGCTAGGCAGCGCCAAATGCACTCAAGTTCCACGAGTAGGAATCCGAGTCCCTTAGCAGCAAATCGGTCAACTTCAGCAGAATCCCTCTATTTCTAAGAATATATCGCTGTGTGTATAAGTCAAATATAGGATATTCAAGTAGTAATAAGTTTAAAGACTTTTGGGATAATGTTTGACTTAGCTTATTAGCAGAACTGGAATATTTTTCTTTGGGCTGTTGTTGTTCCTAGCTAGTTAGTATTCTCTGTCATTTTCAAAAGAAACGTATAAGAAATTATTGATATAAAATCAAAAGTTTCTGAAGCTTAGTTTAAAGCTTAATTTCGTGGAATATCAGGCGGATGAACCGTTGAAGGTTAAAACGCAGCCTCTCAGACTCAATGTTTGACTCGTTTTTTTTACACGTGTTTCCAGACCCACAATATGCCAAATATTACCTAGAATTTGACATAAAAAGTTGTAAAGAAACAGATATTTCCAACTTTGGAACGATATTTGTTGACCAGCCCAGAATAGAAATTTATAACAGCCTATATATTATGAAAATGTCAAAGGAAGGATAGTTTCCAAAATTGAATTCTTGGGAGCCTGAACCCAAATTTTATTCTGAGCTAACTTTTTGTTTGGTTTCCTTTCACGTATCAAAAACTCATTTAAAAAGAAAAAAAATCACAAAAGTCACTACAATGACACAGTTGGAGCATCAAGTTTGAAATATATATATATATATATATATATATATATATATATATATATATATATATATATATATATATATATATATATATATATATATATATATATATATATGTGTATATATATATATATATATATATATATATATATATATATATATATATATATATATATATATATATATATATATATATGTGTATTATATATATACACGTGTATACACGTATATGTATATATATATATATATATATATATATATATATATATATATATATATATATATATATATATATATATATATATATATATATATATGAGATATGAGATATACATTTATTAAAAAAGAAAACAAACACTATTCGCCTTTCGCCTGCCAAGAAAGACAATAAGCTTGAAAGGGCAAGCGAGGTTATCACTCTAAGCTAATTAAAATAACATTCATACCTTTCTACTCAACACCCAATAAAATTATCTTATGAATTAATAAAGTAAAAAAGAGAGAAAAAGTAAAAGACAAGAAGTAGATAGAAAAAAAAAGAAAAAAAAGAAAGAAAAAAAGCAAACTAAATCTGGGAAATACCTTAAATAGAATGATAACCCGGAGTGGGCATAACACCAAATTCACTCACGAGATAAAAGAAACTTCTTTGCCCGTGACTTGAAGGCCGGAAGACTAGGCGCATTTTTCACACACTCAGGCAATATATTCCAAACATGGGGACCATAATGGCGAATCACAAAAAGATGCCCGAGTGGTGCTCCTAAACTCATGAGTTAAGTCATCAGCTTTTCTTGTATTATGATCATGAAGGTCTCTATTAAAAGTAAAAATATTTTCAAAAGCAGGGGTGAGCAGCTGATTCATATATATATATCCCATATATATATATATATATATATATATATATATATATATATATATATATATATATATATATATATATATATATATATATATATATATATACGTATATATATATATATATATATATATATATATATATATATATATATATATATATATATATATATATATATATATATATATATATATATATATATATATATATATATATATATATATATATATATATATATATATATATATATATATATATATATACTTCTTTTGTTTGATATAAATAACAACTTATGGATGTGTAAGTTTCTTCGTTTAGGGATTAAACATAGGAGATTATGTTTTAGGAGATATTTTGTTAAGGTTCTTAGAAATTGAATCTTATTATGGTTGTTTTTTGTTTTTGTTTTTTTGTCGGTTAAAATGTTAGATCTTGGTGTGTTTTTTTTTTTTTTTTAGTTTTTTTCTTGGTTTGTATTATTTGAAGTTTTATTTCATAACTCAAGCTTTGTTTATATGCTGTATTTTGTGTTACTATGGTTCGCAGGCTTTTTGCATTAAATCTTGTGTTATCTTGTCTAACAGGGATCACAATTACTACAGTTTCAAATTTTTATTACACCATAGTTCTCAAGAGAAAACTGTCTAAATCCCTCTCCATCTTCTTGGTGCACCCCTCGTATTAGTAAAAAATATCCCTCTTTCAATAATAAAAGAGAAAAAAGAGTCAGAAAATCATTGAAGGTTCTTGTTTCCACTTACTTGACTTGACTTAAAGCTCTTGCTCGGCAGCGTCGCCAGCGTAGAGGGAACCAGTCGTCAGTGCCGTCAGTCTTCTTAGAGTGGTCGATTCAGGGCGAGGGTTGTCACTTCAGCCGGGTTGATGTTTCTGGAGGCGAGCCAATCACGGATGACGTCCGCCCATCTGCGCGTGGTCTTCCCCTAGGACGCCTAGCCGTTTGCAGCTGGGTCGAAATCGAAGATGAGCCGGGCGGGTGTTTGGGCAGGCAGACGGAGCAGATGACCATACCAACGCAGCAAGGAGGCCAGAGACCTCAAGCTGCTCGGACAGGGGTGGGAGTTTGAAGGACCTGAGGATTTCTGAACCTTCGTACCCTGTCGGGCCATCGGGAGCATTCTATTTTTCGGAGGTGTTTCGTCTGGAGAATCCATTTGTTTCCACAAATGGATGAATTTTAAACAGGCTTAAGATGGCGCTTAAAGTAAAACTAATGTAATATTATTGTATAACACGCGTAAGACCAAAACGTCATTTCAGGAGGGACCTGCATATCCAGAGTTGGAGGTGATTTTCAATAAAATTAATGCAGAACATAATATATATATGTCTGTATAGAAAATTATAGAGAAAATGGGCAGTCAAAATGAAATTACAGGAAAGCCGCCCAGAAAACCCCTCCCTTTTCCCCAACAGAGATACATAACCTCTATCCAGAATACTTAATAAAATGACTAGTGGTATTGCAATACAAATTATAGAATTTGCTTCCAGTCTATACTTGCTCTATTATGGGAGCCATGCAACTTAATTTTTCTTCCATTAAGCGAGGCAGATTTTTTTTTCCTTTTCAATTAGGATAGTTTGTTTCCACTTTATATTTTTATTTTCCAGAAAAGGAAGAGCTCTAAGCTGGCTCCGGAATCCATCGATTCTTAGTCCTCTGCTTTGTTGCAGCAATTAGCTTCCCAGGAACTAAAAGTTCTTATGAATCAACATAAAACTGTTGGAAACCTCGTGGAAAAAATTACAGTCAGCACTGTAATTATTTAATGAGCAAGAGAGAGACCAAGTGGAATTTAATTCCTTAAAATGCTGAAGTCAGACTTGACTTGCCACATTTTTTTTTTTTTTTTTTAACTATTAAATAGAACTTCATCTGTTTAGTAGAGGATCAAAGACCAATGCTTCAAAAGATCAAGTACCCATTTACGGCCATGGTATTCGTCATACACAAGGTTCTGCTTTTTCTTGACTTTGAGTTTTTACTTTATAATGTATTCAGAGCAAAATGTTAATGAATTTTTTTTTTTTTTGTAATATTTCTTATCTAGGAATTGAAGTTCACATGAATCAACACTAAGCTTTTGAAATTAGTCAGCACTGCAGCTATTTAATAAGAAAAAAAGAACTTAATTGTGTGAAATAGGAGGAGTCAGAACTGAGTTACCAAGAAAGTTTTCATTTCTTTCTTTCTTAAACGCTTTTATTTAATTATCTTTGTCTAGAAAATCAAAATGTATATATTAAACTTACTTTTTAGGGCATTTGAAGATGAAAGCTTTCTGTAAAGATTTTATCTAATAATTGTATTTAGTCTGAATAGTCTGTGATAAAAATGTTAGTAACAAAGGAATTTTAATCCTAATGCATGTTACACTCCTTTCAACTTTATATCCTCATTTGGTCTAACGATCCTAAGCAAGGCCATGTCCAAGATTTTTCTCGGAGGAGGGGTACAAAAAATATCAATAATTTGTTTACTTACATTTTTGTTGCGTTTTTACGAGCCGGACGAAAATTTCGGGGGGGGGGGGTCAACCCCCTGGACACAGCACTGTTTCCAAGTGAGTGAAGGTTACTCCTTCTACTAGCATCTTAATGCAGCTTCAAGGTACCTAAGGCCTGCACAGGTGCTTACACTCCTCCTCCACACCATTCAAAGCTTCACTATCTACTCCCTTTCTTGTCCTAAGAAATGATCTAGATCATTTCTTCTGTCCTCTTCCCACCTCATTCGAAGACAACCTTCTCTTTGTTTAGCCCGCGAGGGATGGCTAAGCTAGTCCCTCCAAAATCATTGCGGCTGCAATGCGACAGTAGGCTACTGCATCAAAATTAACTTTAAAAAAGAACAAAGTTTTTTGATGAAAGTAAAGAGTGAAGTTAAAACTTCAAACGAACAAAAATTAAAATATGCAACATATCTTCGAAAAGCTGTTTCAAATAAACTGGCTCGTGGAAGTTTCCATGTATCTGTAGAACTCTGAAAAACTAACGCTTTACTGAAATCGTAAAAGCGATGCAACAAATAAGGATTAGGTGCAAAAAAATCCTTAAGCAGCCTGCAGAAGATAGAGGATTAATTTGTAAATCTCTCAATAAGCTTTTACCAGCCATTAAATCAAAGAATTTTTGCTCTATAATTTTAATTCTCTAAAAAACTTAAGCAAGCGTAGTTTTCAATAAAGCGCTAGTTTTTCAGAGTTGTAAAAATATAGGGAAATTTCACAAGCCAGTTCAGTAAACTTGTCACTTGTGACAAATCGATCTAGTTATAATCGTGCAAGATAGGAATAATTTACATCGGTATTTTCTTTATTCTAAACCCACTTTTTTCAAATGTATACAAAATCAATTGGTTAAACGAAACCTACAATTTTAGGAATCTGTTACGTTTAAAATAAGGACAAATAACCTTTTGCCTGTTGAGAGTTTGAAGGAGAAAGCAGCACCAAAACTATTTACGGTGTGGTATTTATTTTCTTATTCAAATTTTTATTCGTTTTAAGTTTGGCTTCATTGTACATTATAATTCTTCTCTCATTATATTTTTTATTTGTGTGTGTTTATTTAACTGGTAAAATAGTTAGTTTTCTATTACAGTTAGTAAACCAGCTATCTACTATTTCTGGTAGGTTAAGTTTTTTTTTTTTAAATAAGCTATTGAGCTTCGTTTATAATTCCTCCTGGCTCCTACACACTTTTTTTAGGGGGGGGGGTAACTTATGAAATATAGGAAATTATACGAATAAAATAGCCAAAACCTCTATATTTCAGAGTAAGCTCAAACCAAATTATAAAAAAAAAATTAACACTCCTTATTCTGAATTTAAAAGCCGCGCTACTTTCTTCTGTTGCACAAGGGCATAATTTCTTTAAAATTCTGGGGGAGGAGAGGAGATTTTCCCAAGTCAAGTGAAAAATGAAAAATGAGCCATATGGTACTATAAAGGCAAAGACATACTTAAGAAAACTAATCTGTTTCTGTGGATGCTTAAATTATGTAGAGCTACCTTAGTTCTGACAATATTTTTGAAAAATAAATTTTAGCAGGGGCGGCAGGGGGAAGCTGCCCCCCCCCCCGCGCTCTATAAAATTACACTCCTGCCACATCTATGATTTTTGCCTTCAAATCTCCATCTTTACGTATGCATCTGCTATGTACACAAAGCAGCCCAATTTCTAGCCCCTTGCTTGCATTTCAAAGTTACGGGAAGCGGTAGATGTAATTTCATAAGGTGAATAGATTGATTTTGAAAAAGGAAGAGGATTTGTCTATCAGACTTTTAGCCCAATGTTAATCAATGCTAAGTGTTTGGAGCAGGAGGTGATCTTTAACAAAGGTATCAGAGATTACGAGCAGCCAATTGATTATGCTGGTAGCGATGCCCGTAGCCCGTTGCGAAGTCTTGCAACGACGCTATTCCTGACGACTATCCAACATCAACGCGACAAATCAATGAAACCTGTACAGACACGCATGCAAGAATTTGTTTCCGAGACGCAATTTAACGGTAGAATGTTGCAAATTGTCGTGAGATTGGTTAATCTGATGTTTCGGAAAATACTCACAACGCGGGAATTTTTTTTGCCTGTCCAATATGATAAAAAAAAAAGATTTACTTGAAAAATTTATTAAGAATTGCCAAAAATTCTGGAAAACTTCGGAGTTAAGGTGGCTCGAACCTTGAGCCCCTCTCCCCCTGAGTACGTCCCTGATCACAGCCAATTGAAATTAATACTAAAGTAAAGAAACAAAAACTGACTTGAAAGGAGGGGTCCAACCTGTGTATGTGAGGGTCTGAAAAGGCTATTGGATTCACGATGCGTGGGACTCAGTCAGTTTAATGGCTGTTGTTTCGCCAATTCTTTTGTCTTTTGGTTCCTTTATCCAGTGCAGTTACCTCGCTTGAATCGAGGAATTGGAATCTGAGATCTCCTAAACACCTGCTTGAGTAATTGGTTCTACAGTGAATGTCTTGCATCCAAGCACAGTCTGCTACCCTGGCAATGGCTTAAGGGTGTGGGACTGGACATAAACCAGAAATCTATTTTTATAAGCAAACTTTTTTTAAGAAATTCTTCAAGTTGTATAATAAATTATGAAAGTTACGTGAAACTTTCACGTAACGCACTGATGAGAGTCGTTTAGATTAGCCCAGCAGAGTGGGCTATCCAAATCTAAATTTGGCTAATCTGAACCAATCTTAAACTAACGTGAACGTTATAAATTGAACTGTTATTCGTATACTCCTCCCCCCTTAAAAAAAGGACCGACTGATTAGAAGTTTTTGCCAATAATCTTTCTGCCTGTTATATTTGTGATTCTCCAAACTGTGCTAAATTAAGTTCAAAGCATAAGCAGACTTGTACTCTTGTTTCTTTTATACTACTCGTAGATGTTTTAACTTTTTTTGTTAACTCCAAGCATTGGAGTTTTGCGAGAATTGTATATTCCGACCTTTTGATAGACACAATTCATTCAGCCGTTCGTTGAAACGATGCCTCATGTCAGTTAAATCTTTTAAAAACTATTCCTGATTTTTTTTTTCTTTTTTTTTTTTTGAGATGACCCACATGTAATAAACTAAAACCCAAAGCGCATTTTTGCAACAAAAAAAATATGTACATTCGTCACGCATAAGCTGCATAGCAAAGTTTTTCTAAAAGAAGTAAAGAGCGAAGTTGAAACTTAAAACGAGCAAAAATTATTGCGTCGCAATCTATCTAACTTACATTAATAGAAATAGTACAAATAAACCAACTAATTTATATTTCCCTATGTTTGTAGGATTATAGAAAACTCGCGCTTTTCTGAAAACACAAAACAATATAGGAGCTTTGGTACAGTAAGAGTATACCGATTAAGGACACTTTTTACAGTATAAAAATAAATCATTTTAGGATCTTTGCTTATCACTTCTGCCCAATGGCTCAGTAAAATGATTGGCTCTCGTTTTGGTTCTGAAAAGGACATGTCATGATTAGTCTGTAGACTAGTTCGAGTGAAACCATCTTGATATTATTAGGACTATAAACTAACTTCAAATTTTTTTATCATAACTTGAAACTCTCTGTTGTATAGAGCGGAATAACTGGATTTCCAAAGTTCAGATTCTGACTTATTTGATCTTCATTTCGTGTCATACTAAAGCGCATTTCTTACAATTTAAGATTGTACATTAGTCACTATTGGTATTATAGCTGGCAAGACTAAAATGCTACCTGATAAATCAATCCAATATTTATGTATGCTATTTAATAACTTTGCAGTTATTAAAAAACTATTTATTTTTATGCTTATGTTTTTAAGATAATTTTAATTGCATACTGAAAGTTACCATGGGCGCCCAGATGGGGGGGGGGCAGTGGGGCTGCCCCCCCCCGCTTTATTCTTTTTTCCTTTATTCCCTATTCCTGGCTGAATGATGCTGCCTTATTTTTATATTTTTGTTCTGAGATTTCTATTATATAGCATTAAAAGTGCCAATTAGACGGGGTTTGCGCCCCCCCCGGAATTCAGCTTATGGGCGCCCATGAAAGTTACTGATATTACAGCTGGTGGAAGACTATGAAAAGCTATAGATTAGTATGTTGTTGTCAGGCTGCGTACTAGCTTTTGACTCCTAAATCAATATTCTTGTTTTTTATACTTGGTTTTGGTGTTTTCAGTAAAGCGCTAGTTGTCTACAATCCTACAAACATGGGGAAATATAACTAGTTGGTTTATTTGTATAGTTTTATTCATGTATGTTAAATGGACTATGAAGCAATAATTTCTGTTCGTTTCAAATTTCCACTTCGCTCTTTACTTCCCTCAGAAAAACTTTTTTTTTAAATTAATCCAAAGATAGAGCCCAGCCAGGCACGTACACACGAATTTGTTTTGGGGGGGGGCACATCCTTTATTCTGTGAGGTGTGTCAGAAAATTATGGGAAAATAAAAAAATCGTGAGATTTCGGGGGGGGGGCGTTGCCCTCCCTGAATACGTGCCAAAGCGCAGCAAATAACTGAAAAACAATCGTAAACTCGTTGTAGGCAAGAAAGTACAAGCAGCCGACAAGCCACCGAAAAAGGTTGCTGATTGACAAGCGAGAATCTGACCATAAGCACGTTACTAAATTGCTGCAAATTACTTAGAGCAACCAGAGAAATAAAAGCAGGATTTATAAATGACCGGGTAATGTAATATATTATCCTAGATTCTCGTAGACAAATATTAAATTATTAAACTGCCCGATTTTAAATTGATCATTGTGTATCATGACCATGCATTAAAGAAACTGCCCTGCGCAATCAAACTGACCGTAATATATATATATATATATATATATATATATATATATATATATATATATATATATATATATATATATATATATATATATATATATATATATATATATATATATATATATATATATATATATATATATATATATATATATATATATATATATATATATATGTGTGTGTGTGTGTGTGTATATATATATATATATATATATATATATATATATATATATATATATATATATATATATATATATATATATATATATATATATATATATATATATATATATATATATATGGTTGAGAAAAATACTGCAAAATTTGCTTGTTTTCTCAGCATTATAATTGAAGGTGCATGCATGAGAATATTAACCGACTGTTGTATAAAATTTTTTTTATATAGATCGGTAATTTATCTATGACTAAACGAAAACTGTTTGATCTTTCAGGGCAAAAAATAACCTGCTTTAAAACTGGGGACGTTAATTTTTTGAAAAACATGATGAAAACGTAATATTTTGAAGAGTGACTTTTTAGTTGAAACGTAACAAAATATTACGTAAGTAATGTCCGTGGCAGTCCTGAGCCCAATTTGGGAGCTTTTTGTCCAGAAGGTCAATTCCAGAAGGATATGCGAACACTGGGAATGAACACAAGTCAATCTTTAAGGAGGAACGTCAGGAACAAGCGCTATGGACCAGCCTAGCGCCAGAATATTACTGAAAGTGAGGAGAATGGTGAATTTACATACATGTTAGTCAGTCACCCGTTGCTTTGCATTCGCTTGATGAATTACCTTCTGGGTGTGGCCTGTCGTGCCAACATTACTTTCACGATTTCCATTTATTCAATGGATCTACCTTTCAGACTGGATCACTAGAAGAGCTTATAGACTTTTAGGGTAATGATTCAGCAAGGGCAAGGGTCGATAAATGCGCTCGTATAACTTCTCGGCGAATATAAACCCTTCTTACCTGACCTCGTCCGTCGCACTCATCTTAAGCCTCCAATTTCTTCCTTCTCATTCCAAGTGGGAGTTAGTGGCAGTCATGGTTCATTGCCCTGAACTCGAAGAGTGGAAACCACTCTACTGCACTCGTGAACAAGTTCGGAGACGCTGCGAGTACAGTAGAGTCCTGTATTGGCAAGCTGGTCAAGGAGAGAAAAATTGAGCCATCACATTTTGTTTTCGTGTTCTTCGTTAGCTTTGCATCAATTATGCTCTCTACTTATTATGTGATCGGTTTAAGAATGAAAGTGAATGACACTCGACAATCACAAGGGACCCTCAAATGGAGTGCAATTATAAAAAGTAAGGGGTTTTTTCTAGACCCTGCGCAAGGTGGTAAGGACTCAGGCCGTCATCCTCCCCCCCCCCGCTATCTCGAAGTGTGTGTGATTCTGAAATAAATTCTGAAGTAGGTACCTGATCCCTGCCTGGCACAATTGAATGTTTATTCCTTTTCAATGTCTTGTTCTTTCCGTACCAGGTTTGTCAATTTTCATTTGAGACACCTGTTTTAAAAAAGAGTGCGTATCCTAAGTCCAAATACAACTCCTCCCTGGACATTCAGCGTCCCCCAAAGAGGGAGGGGACAAAGATATTCTTGTTTGAACCCGAGGAAATGGTAGATATGTGCTAAAATCTTTTTCGAAACTGAATCAAGTTGCCACCAGCTCAAGAAAAAAAATCCATGGCAAGCGTAAGAAAAAAAAAATACATGCCTTGTCCATGGCAGCCTACCCCCGGGGTTGCCACCAGCCGAAGAAAATAATCCATGGCAATAGTGCAAGGCCGTCTCCAGGGGGGGTTACCCGGTTTGACCCCCCCCCCCCCCGAAATTTTTGACCGAGTCGAAAATAAGTCGAAAATTAGTAAAACCTAGGTAAAAATCAGTAAAATTAGTCGAAAACTGAGTAAAACATTAGTACCCCCCCCAAAAAAAAAAAAATCCTGGATCCGCCCATGCAATAGTGCCAAAAGTGTAAAAAAATTTGCCGCTCGGGACGCTTCGTGTTGCTCGCAGGTACGGCTTTTTGATAACATAGATCTTCGTTCATGTAGATGCGACGCACAAGTGCACGGTCTGTATTTTTTTTTTCATGTGATAGTTCGTCGAATGCGCTAGAATATTTCAACGTGTCTCGCAAACCAACAAATTGTAGAATATCTCGTCATTAGGGAAAGTCCGTGAGTAAATGCAAAAACCGTGAGATCGCATCTGTGTGAACCAAAAGTAAAGCTAGGTTCTGACCAAAAGTAAATAACCGTAAAAGAAATAGGAAACTTCCATAAGCGCAATGCTGGTCTCATACCAGGCTAGACCCTCGCATCCGTTTTCTTCTGGTTGATTTCTTCGTACGAAAAGATAGGCGATTCGGCCGGAAGAAAACTTTTGCATGAAGAAACGTGGGGGGTCTAGCCTGATTAGATGTGGTCGACTTTCCTTTATTCCGACCTCTTGACTTTCGACTTTATTTACTTTTGGTTCTGACAGAGCGGGATTCCGATTCACGCCCCGACTCGACTGTTTTGCAACATGGAGATAAACGCTGTTCTGTTGCTAGGTGACGGGACTCGAAAACTGTTGTGATTTTTCTCTCTTCTGATAGAAGTACTGTGGTGCACAAGAATGAAAAGCTGACTGACATTGTGCCTTGAACAGAACTTAATTGATGCACGACGTTTGGAAAATACAATATATATATATATATATATATATATATATATATATATATATATATATATATATATATATATATATATATATATATATATATATATATATATATATATATATATATATATATATATATATATATATATATATATATATATATATATATATATATGTATGTATTCTAAATTATATAACCAGTATTCCAATTCCAATCAGGAATGGTTACTCGTGAACTTCAAATAACAATAAAGACGCAAGTTTGCAAAGCATAAACGCTGACACGTACCTTATAAATCCATATCATAATTTTGGAACACCGACTTATCTTTGGGAGGAAATTTGGCAGAACATAGAGTCGAGATTTTCCGTGACTTCGTGAAGAAAGTTGACTCTCCTTTTGAAGGGCTCACGAGCCGGCCATCAGCGGCCGAATTAATGCAGCTTTTGGCAAATTCTCCCTAAAGCTTGACCGGACGACTAAGACTAAAAGTATCTGAAACACTAGCTGTCTAAGCTATTGAGTGTACAATCACAGTGCAGCTTCTAGGATGCTTCAGTCTGTGTCAAAAGTAAGGAAAGGGGAGAATTAGACGCGGCGATTCGAGCTTCTAGTTCAGCTGTCTGCATGGGTCTAAGGTTCTACAAAAAAGGTTCTATAGTAGGTTCTAAGGTTCTATAGTAACTCACCCTCCAACTGGTGCCCACACTGACCTCCATAAGTCGTTGAAGAGGACTATCGGCAGAATGGTCGAAATATCCGCGTTTCGAAAGATATCAGTCCTCAACTCTCCAAAACTTCAGTTACTCGCTTAGTGTCAGTATGAACAGAAAAACTTCCGTATTATATGTAAAACTTGCCTTCACATGTGAGAATATTGCAAAGTACAATTTCTGTTTGACGCTGAGATTCCAGCAGATTACGAAAGCCGACAAGTTCTTAAAAAAAAACATTATTTCAAGTAAGAGCATAAAGAAAAAATGAAAACAAAAGAAAATGACGCAAACTTGGGGATTAAAGTACGAAGAATCTTGCGTTTTGAGCTTACAGCGAATTTGATAAGTACTAATGAGAGAAAAAACGTCTCTGGTGTTTTTGGGGTTGAGGGAATTTTGATTTTTATATCAGACTCTAAAAGAATCTTAAGTGTCAAGCGGACTCGAAAAAAATCTCGAATCACTGTGCTCGAAAATTCGTTTCTAAACTTAACTAAAAGACAGTGGGTCTTAAAGGCAGTTTTTCACATGCAATCTGACTTAAACTTTGAGCTCCTTAGCCGCGAAACCTCGAGGTCGAGTTGTTTTCCAAGACTCGCGACAAAAAACATTTAAGGTTCACCGCGAAAACATAAGGAAGGATTGCTTCTGTGAACACATAAGGGAGGATTGATTGTTAACTAGGATAATTTTGCATATTATGAAGTAAGAATTGTCTTCTTAACATGTCTCCTTATGACCAGGACTCGTCCTAAATTTATACTAAATAAATAATTGAAAGCTTACTCCAGCTCTCAAGCTGTTTCCTGTTCTCTCTAAATCGGCTCAAAACACCCCTTCTCCATAATAAACCTAGAAAAAGCAGAATCCAGAGAACGACACTTAGCCAGCATAGCTCTCCTGTACAGCCATTTCCAACTTACCTTAGTGGGGGGAAAAGCAGGGGCAGATTATTGTTTTTGGGCATGGTTAAAACTGATCAAAGCAAATCACATGCCAGAAGTTTTGAATTTCCCACACTTCTTCAGCACGTCAGCTGGAGCGCCATCTGTGGCCACAGATGTAAGAGTAGTGGTGCAGCTGGTCCGCTAAACCATTTTGGCTCGCCGTAAAGACTGGTTTTCTGAGCCATACCAATTCCGTACCATGTGAGAAAAAATCCATGTTTTTTATTTAAATTCCATGGAAATCGATGGCAGGGGTTGAAAAATCCACGTTTTCATGCATAAATCCATGGTGGTGGCAACCTTGAACTGAATCCACTCTTCCGAACGGGTTAGGAACTATCCAAGATTGAATCCTGCCTCTAATCACGGCTGCGCTACCACTAGGCTACTAAAATTTCACCCATCGCATTAATTTCCTTCCCTCATTCCCAGTGACGTCATTTAGGGAGGGGGGCATGTATCTCCCCTTAGGATTTTCGCCATCCCTAGGTTTAGAAAATGTTTCCTTTTTTTTTAGGGGGGGGGGGCATTTCATTTAAAATGAAATTATTTGGCATTTTCCGTAACAAACTTGAAAACGACAAATTACCCTCCCCCCTCCTCCAATATTTTTTTTAAAAGTGCATTTTGTCCCTCTCCTATATTTTCACGAATTGACACAACTGCTCATTCCTCATAGTTTGAACGGCTTGATCTATGAGGTTCATCCTCTTCTTCAAGTAGACATTGTTCGAGAGTCAATTAATTACTAGCTTTGGTTGCCTAAATATACAAAATTTACAGGAATGACGCAGATAATTTCATAATCCTTGCTTGTTCAAACGCGTGATTAGTTTCTTCATTTAATAGGTACGTCAGAAAACAAGACAAAAACAATATCTTGCGAAGCAGTTGATGCAATCTTTTGCGTATCTAAAGAGAGACATGGGGAATTAGCAATTCACAATTTCACATCTTCACATGGGCAGTAACGGCTGCGGGAACAGGTGTTTTTACACAGACAATAAATGAGAAGAACAGGACCTCTGTAAGTATACAAAACGTGCATTAGAAAGTGGGGTCAGCTAGAACTAGTGTTGTGTAAGCTTTACTTTCGTTGTCTAATACTTGGCTCGTTCATGCAATGGTGCTTACAAACTATATACCATTTTGCAGACCAAGATATTTAAGTCCATGTATATATATATATATATATATATATATATATATATATATATATATATATATATATATATATATATATATATATATATATATATATATATATATATATATATATATATATATATATATATATATATATATATATATATATATATATATATATATATATATATATATATATATATATATATATATATATATATATATATATATATATATATATATATATATATATATATATATATATATATATATATATATATATATATATATATATATATATATATATATATATATATATATATATATATATATATATATATATATATATATATGGTCTTTATTTATATCAAAACCAGAAGCAGACAATTATCTCGTTCAATACATAGGTTAGATAGATAGATATTTATTGCAAAACAAGAGCCTCTTTGGGCCATGGCAAAAACAAACACAGTTGCATATAAAGTCAAAACACATGATAATAACATGTATAACAATAACTAAACATAGCCCGTAGCAAATAAAAATAACAGAACAATTGCAGCACAAAAGCACACATAATAATTTAAAACTAACTCATGTAATTGCACAAAATGTCACACACATAATAATAATAATAATAATAATCGTGTATTCAAAAGCCTTTCTACAGGGCCATATATACTATATATCAAATATAACAGGAAAACAAAATTAAAACACCCTTCAGCATTTTTATTCCAAACCATAACAAATTTTCTTCACAATAGTTCCTTTCTTATCTTTAGTGCCTGATCAACAAATCTACACAATCTACACTTGAGGCCAGGTACAGTCTGAGACAACATTCCCCAAAGTGAAAAGTTACTTTTCCCCATAATACCCTCCCTCATATCAGTAGCCCCTGGCACCAGCACAGAAAATGGTCCAGATTTTCCTCTTTAATATTACAAATAGGACACGTGTAACTAGACGCCGGGAACCCCTTACCTCTCTCAAATACTTTACTCCTCCATCTTAAAGGCAAACAGTTGGCCCGCAGCTACAACCAATATGACAAACACTTAATTGGCAAATTAAACTTAAAGTAAATCTCGTGGCCAAACACCTTTTTAACATCCTTATAAACGCTTAACGTCTCAGATCTCTCAAGTGCATTCCGCCATGCGTGTATATCCTGATCTTAAAATCAGTGTTTAACTATTCCTATTATATCAATCTGACTAATGGCGGTGCCTCTACCATCGTTCCATATATATGACAATCCTAATCTGTCTAATAAGGATTTAACCCTAAACGGCCTCGACCTCTTACGCCCTGAAGCAAGTAGCTCTTCATAGGCCTCTCTAATAAGTTTACCTCGTGGTACCTGCACTATCTTCATCCAAAATCTAACTACCTGAACTAGCCTATGTTTACGGGGCGAAAAAAGCCCTAGCTCCCCTTTCAAAAACTGGGTATGCGTAGTCCTATGGACACCGAAAAGCCTTTTGTAATAAGTTGCCTGAAGGGTCACCAGCTGTTCTACCACTTCCATCCTCCAAAAGTCCCCACCGAAATGAATAACTGGGATAATCTTCGTTAAAAATATTCTTTTATGCAGTACTAGACTTTTAATACCCATAACTGTACCATTCCTAAAAACCGTCGATATAGCCGCTTTCCCCCTTTTTACTGACTCTTTAATGTGGGCACACCAACTACCATTATTTGGAAATACAAAACCTAAACATTTTGAATTTTCAACTATCTTTATTTCGTCTCCATTAAACATAAACTTACCATTACATTCTTCATCCTTTTCTTTTACCAAAAATAACTGTTTCTGTCTTCTTAACATTAAGTTGGAGTTAACATAGGTTAGACTCTCCTTACTAAGGGCTAAACATACAAATATATACGATTATTTTCTACGGGTTTGAATATATTCTCTATAATATTTTAGGAAATGTACGTGGATATAATAGCTACCGACACATGGAAATCATTTAAATCCGGAACACATTAAGTTCATGTATCAACAATCATGTTGACAGCTAGAGCATCTGATACTACCGTTTAGAATATGCGGAAGACTTTGCAGTTGTTTCAATTTGAAGCTATCCTGTGCTTTTTGTTTCTCTAGTGGTTTTTTCAGTACCGCAAATTGTTCCATTGTTTTGAATTTAAGGTTAAGCTAATTACTTGTATATTTTTGTCATACGACGGACCTCCACGGTCAAGAACGAGTTTAAAAAATGATTTTGACAACAATAGATTTGACCTTTTCGTAGGGGGGAATGGGGGTCCTAAGGCTTCAACTAGGAAGGGCCTTGAACCAGGTGTGTAACATGGATGCTTAGGAGGTGACATCTCCCCTCTTATCCCTGACATATTTCGAATGCGAAATAAAAGGTCGCGATCATATGCTTGCCTGCAGAGAGCTGGGGATATGAGGGAAACAACCCCGTGACCAAGAAATTTTACCATGAAAGAAGTTAAAGATTCTCACCTTTAAAATCATTAAACTTTCATGACCGTGATGTAGGCAGGAGGAAGCGCAATTTTAAACCCAAATTTTCAAGCTTTCAATGAGAGCTCCTTCAGATCGATGTAGAAGGGGATTTGTCCCTAGTGGGGGTGTATCAAGGATTTTTGTTTCTGGGGGGATGTTTTTTTGGGGGGAGCAAAAAACTTATATGTACTGTTTATTTGCATTTTTGTTATGTTTTCACGAGACGGACATTTTTTGGGAGGTAGGGGGTGCGAACTCCGTACCCCCGCTGGATACAGCCTTGATCCCTAGCCTCCTTTTGTTTAGTAAAGTACATTTAAACAGAACTTATAGTAGGCCGACAAAAGGTGCTGATAAAAAGGGGGAAACAGTTTTCCTCTTACTATGGGAAATGGATATGATTATCGTAAATCGAAATATTGTGATATAAAAGATAAACTTTTATCACTTTTTTTTATTCACGCTTAAAGCATTGAGGTTAAATTTCAGCGTAAAGAGCACTTTTACAACCCTCTTTTAACAGACCGGTTCCTTTAAATCATTCAATAGCTAATTTATTGAGTGTTTTATAATATGCTTGTTTCGGCTATTTAAACTGATAACACTGAAATTAGCGTTAATAAGGATCATTAGCTTATAAAATCACGTTCATAGCCAGCGTCAATCAACTATGTCATATTGTAAAACCCCTGAGTGAGTAGGAATCCCGGGTAGCAGCAAGAAAACTTCCGCTTTGTCTACTTCCAAACAGCCGTCATACATAAAGGTGGTGAACTGGTGATATTGTGGTAACGGATCTGAATTTTCTCTCAGGCGGTTATTTCGCTCTTTTATTGTTGATGGTTCTGTATGTGACTTTGTCAACCAGCCAAAATTCATCTGCTCAGCTAATGATTATTTCTCTTCTCCGGACTTGTATTCGCAACGTGTTACAATTTAGATTAATGATGTCTCAATCATTGCGTTTTTTGTAGGTTTGATTTCACTCGGCTGTGTATTTACTGGGCAAAGACCCTTACGCATGAATACATAGAGGAGGTGGGGGGGGGGGTATTTCTGTTGGGATTACATTTTCAAGCAGACAAATTATAAGGGACATATTTTTGGGACCAAAATATACGAACTTTTTTTTTTGGTCCCGGTGAGTAATCTTTGTGTAGGCGCCCAACTATGCAGACAGGGACATCTTTTGGGGGGAGGAGGAGCAGTTGCCCCCCCCCCCCTAAATGGGAAAAAAATTAGGCACCTGTGGATTATCCAGAAAATACGCGAGAATTGAAGTTAGGTTAATCATAATGAAATATACCTAAGGATGATAAAAATATAATAGTGTAGAAACAAATTTGGGTTATATATTTGCACATTAGGGGGTTGGGGGGTAAAGCATGGCATATATTAAATACATAACCTAAACAAACCTAACCTAGATACCTTCCCCCCCCCCCCGCAACTCCCAAAAAACTAAAGCATAAAAGTAGTTGCTTGACTAGTTTCTTGTATCATGTTCGCTATACAATTCCCGTGTGTTTTCTGGATAAGCCACAAGCACCAAAAATTATTATATATCCCATGCCCTTGAATATCCGGATAGGGACCCCTCTTGCCCCCCCCCCCCCCCCCCCCCAATAAAACTGCTGGAAATTCGCCCCTGTGTGCAGAACATGATGCAGCTGGATAAAATTTAATGGATTGAAGAAAAAGGAGGGGTAAAGAGAATACCTAAGACCTATTCTTGACAAGTACCGTACTTGCGAGTGGAGGGTTAAATTTTCAATATCTAGTGGGTGCAAGTGTGTCATTTTTTTCAACTATTTCAATGAAAATACCCAAAGAGCATTTTTCAACGAAATTACTGTACTACAACAAGTCTTTCTCCGAATCAACGGGGGGGGGGATAAATCTATGGGATACCCCCTCGCCATTGACGGTAATGAAATGAACCGGTGAAGAGACTAAATAACACTTGTTCCGGGGCAACTATTTGGAAATTTGACAAACTGGGAGGCATCATGAACTATCTGAGGAGCAGACAACATTGCCCTGAAATCTCAGGGCTTTATTTCCTAATCTTCCTTAATAGAAGGGTTTGGCAAAAGGCCTCACGTAATTTTTTGCCAAAACATCTTTATTGTTTTTCGCCCAAGAATTGTCACTAAAAGAAATAACTTCCTTTAAAGATGGAGGTTTTAGGGCTAGAGATAAGAGTTACATTGAGAATACATTGTCCTATGGGTCCTCCCTTTGAACACAGCTTAAAGAACGGTTTTGTGGCAAGTTTCTCCGAAGCTTGAAAATACCCCATATAACCTTAAGGTGTGACAGTGACGATTTTTCGTGTTTTTTATTTGCCTCTCCCCCAATAAGCTTCTGTAGGTAAGCCTACTTGACACAATGCACTGCTTGGAGTCACTTTGTGTCTTTTTAGCTGCCTTTTCTGATAACCTCCTTTCGTTTGTTGAAAATTAGGGTAGGACTATTAGACCTATGGGAGAGACATGTACAGGAATTAATTTTGGGGGAGTCCAAATTTGAAGTAAAACAGAAAATCGGGGCTGAGTAATCCGAAGCACAAACAAGCAAGAGGACCTCAGGGCTTTGTTTGCTGATCTTCCTTATTAGAAGGGTTCGGTAAAAGGCCTCAGACAGTTTTTTTGCCAAAACATCTTCATTATTTTTCGCCCAAGACTTTTCCAGAACAACGGTTTATTTCCAGAATAAACCGTTTCACAAATTTTCATGAATTTGAGTAAATAGTAAGCAGGCTTAGCACAGTCAAATACAAAAACAATGAAGATGCAGAGTTTAACAATATTTCGTACACGCAAAATTCTAATTTCAAAAGTTCTGTAATTACTTGTTGACAGTGTTGCCACCCCGTCACTAGATTCTTGAAAAAAATCACTAAATCGACAAATAAATCATTAGACTATTCAGCAGAAATCACAGAATTAAAATAGTCCTTATCATAGTAATTAGTAATTATTTTGTTTCTTTACCTTGTTCTATAGAGTCTCATCTAGAGGAAAGGGGCAAACTTACTCCTCTAGATGTGAAAATTTACTTTCAGATTGATGTATTGTTTTTTCTCAAGTGAAAATTACCCTTGAAATTTTGAAAAACGCCTTTTCGCATCTTTATGCAGAGAATAAAACAACATCCCTGCTTCCTCCATTTGTTTTCCCAAATGGGTATCCTTGGTTTATATCCGGTCACTGAAAATTGGTTATTGGTGATCTAATCGAAATATTTGCATTTTCTTTTTATTTTTTTTTTGCCCAAGAATTGTCTCTAAAGCATATAACCTCTTTTAAAGGTGGAGCTTTTAGGGCTTTTTCCCTCTCCTCCTGAGTTCCAAATGTTTGGAGAATTTTCGGTACTTGTCGGTTACTGAAAACACACCCAAAAAGTGAAGTGGACCACCCTTTTCGGTTCTAACAAAGACTGCCCAAGAATACCCAAAAGTAAAAAGGCTAAAAGACCAAAACCATATTAATATGCAAGTTTCAAAGGACTCGTAAAGAGGTTTTATTTGAGCAAAAAAAAGCTCAGTAAATACCCTTGCTTGTTCATAAGAAAATATCTTCTTTTTTAGTTTTTTTTTTGCAAAGCAAACAACTTGCCTTATAGAAAAACCATATGATTCTGCCCATACACACATGAATAGAGACTATCTAGCTCTAGGACTGTTAGTCGGGGGGAGTTTGAGCTCGTGTTCCCAGTATTTCTGCGGTTTTACTCACGCCAGTCGTTCTAGTTGTAGTCGGTTCCACAAATGTTCATTCTAGCCAGCGTTTACGAAAAAAAAGCAGTAACGGTAGAATACAAAATAAAATATTTCGGCGAAAATTACCAAAACTACTCGCTATGTTTTTTTTAAGATTACTGTCTTCACTAAAATTTTACCAAATCTAAACAGACGATTTAGCAAAATTTTTATATAGCATTTTAAAATAATTTAATTATTTCCCCCTTCTCATTGAACGTCACCTTTAATTTCACTCAGATGGTATAACTTATTTTTTATACTTGCCATCTACAATACAAACAATCACTTGAAAGAGAAACTTAACTCATTCAGAGATCAAATCTGCCAAAGAATTCAAAAAGTGGAGCACTCTTGATCACGAAATTCACTGATGTCCTTCAATTAAACCAAATGAATAATGGATGTCAGGAAATACTATTGTTGTACTTAATCGGTTGAGGCCAATAGAATTTGAATAAATTACTTTAGGCGTCTTTCTTATCTTTATAAAAGTGGTCCTTAATAAATACAATAATCTAGACATGATGTTTCCCAGTTCTTTCCAGTTAGATAAATCTTGACCAACTGTATACAGAAGAGCCACTTAAATTTGGCTCAGAGCCATCAAGAGTTGAAAGTGGGCAGAAGAGAGAAGTTTCTTCGCAGGCTTAGTACTTTCTTTGTACCAATTGTTTTTTTTTAGTTTTAACAAATTAAGGCGACAGTCAGTGTTTGGCTCTGTTTTGACAATTCTTTGGGAGCATGCCCCCTCCGCACAAAGAAAAGGCTATGGTTCTTGGGGAAAATTTTCCAAACTTTCCTGTGGAAAAGAATTTTAAATTTTATCAAGGATCTGTCTGTAACCTCCATTTTTGATAATTTGAAAGGACAAAATTTAAGTTTATTGGATATAGGTTTCTTGCCATTGCAGGATGTTTGGAAAATTCAAAGAATATCTTAAAAATATGTATAACATCAATGTTTATTCGATACTCAGACAATCCGCCGTTACAATTTTATTACATCGTTTTTGTGTCATGTATCATTGCTTAAGTGTCATTGCCTTCACCAAAAAAGTGTCGTCGTCTTTTTCTGTCATTGAAAAAAGCGTAATGTTTTTTTTCTGTCATAAGACAAAGTAATATTGTTTTAATCTGCCATTATAAAAAAAAATGTATTACTTAATTTGTCATTAGCCTACAAAAGTGTCAAGGGATGACGTGTCACCGTCTTATCTATCGCTGATCTTGCAGTTTCAGAAAACTAACAAGACGAAATATTGGGCCCGCAGAAAATTTACCTCAACAGATAAAGTGATTACGTATAGAACGACGACACAATTCTTCTAACTATGTTCAATGACAAAAAGGCACAATGACAGTGACAGATAAAACAATAACACTCTATCTACTACTACTGACAATTGCTGCAGCCCAAGCTGCCTAAGACCAACAGT